>NC_059162.1:82265743-82355743 GCF_019923935.1 Bubalus bubalis | reverse complement strand
TGTGTGATAGTGCTTTCTGCATCACAGGTTGAGAACGGTGCAACCAGTTTCTCTATTTTGACAAGGGCACAGAAATTTTATCTATCTAAAATTTAAATCTGAGCAACAGGATTAAAATAGTCCTTAACACCAGATTGTTTTGGTCTTTAGCCTAAATTAGAATTGATTTGGCAGTTTTTGTTATTGAATAAAAATGAACTAATGATTTAAAAACATCCTCACTTTCTACTTAATACACTGTAGTAGCCTATATAGGAAAAGAATCTGAAAAAGAACAGATATATATGTATGTATGACTTTGCTGTACACCTGAAACTAACAAAACATTGTAAATCAGCTACACTCCAATATAAAATAAATATTTTAAAACACTTTCAAGTTCCAATTTGTCATCCCTAACTCACTGAGAGGGAGTGAGCCACCACAGTGAAGAATAACAGCCATTCACTTACCATGTATGAGGCCCTGCGTTAAGGACTTGGTCTGCGTTAACATCATTTCATCCTCACAATCCCAGTGAGAACTAAAGCCAGGAAGAGACAAAGCCAATATCTGAATACAAGACCATCTGATTCCAAAGCCTAGACTGAGCTACCTTGTTGGGAACAAAGCAGTATGACTATCAAAAGCAAGTAAATTTTGTTCCATTTTGGCAAAATTATTTATAGAAGGAAAGGTGAAGAATTCAAGCAATGAGAGGTCCTGTCCTTCTTTCTCTCTATTTTTTTAAAGTAGAATTTATTTTTTTAAACAATAGTTTCAGGTTTACTGAAAACTAAGAAAAGACTCTGATGCTGGGAGGGATTGGGGGCAGGAGGAGAAGGGGACGACAGAGGATGAGATGGCTGGATGGCATCACTGACTCGATGGACGTGAGTCTGAGTGAACTCCGGGAGTTGGTGATGGACAGGGAGGACTGGTGTGCTGCGATTCATGGGGTCACAAAGAGTCAGACACGACTGAGTGACTGAACTGAGCTGAAGAAAACAAGAATTTTATATTGTTTTCATATTTTTATATACCTTTCTTGCTAAATTAAGGTACTGACTTTACAGATTTTTCCACCAAGATATATTTTAAGTAAAGATTTTAAAAGTAAAGTTTTATTACTTTTATAATAATTTCATATTCAAACAGTGGTGTTTTGTTAAGTGGTGTCATAACTGGGGGGAGGGTGTGATTTTAACCTTTTTTCCTATTGGTTTTCTTGTCAAGTTTCATCTCTGCCCTCATTCTGATATCTGGTAAGCAGAGCCAGGATGACCAAGAATGGGAACAAATTGGAATCTGGATTCAGAAATCTTGGATTACTTATTAGGTGAAAGGCTAACTTTGTGAGTCTCAGTTTCCTCCTTTGGGAAATGGGAATAATGAGAACCCATCAAATTAGAAAAGGCTGTTATTGTGGGCTGTAAAGGATCAACGAAACGTTAGTTCTTTTCTTAAATTATTAATTAATTTTATTTTTGGTTGCGCTGGGTCTTTGTTGCTACCTGCGTGCTTTCTCTAGGTGTGACGAGCAGGGGCTACACTTTAATTGTGGTGCTTGGGCTTCTCATTGTGGTGGCTTTTCTTATTGCAGAACACAGGCTCTAGGTGCACGGGCTTCAGTAGCTGCGGTTCGTGGGCTCGGTCTCAGGATTTGTGACGCATGGGCTTAGGTGATCTTCGACATGTGGAATCTTACTGGATCAGGGATTGAACCTGTGTCCCCTGTAGTGGCAGGCCCACTGTGCCACAGGGAAGTTCCAAGTGTTAGTTCTTATCAGAGTATTCTTCACCTGTGAGATGCGACTCTAGGCTAACATAACTTATTTTATAAATCATTGTTTATATATTCACATAAGCCATGTCTCTAGAGAATAAACTTATGAAATTCATAAGGCAATGATTTTGGAATGAGGCAGACCTGAATTTGAATCTTGGCCCTTCAACTTGCTGCTGCTGCTGCTGCTAAGTCTCTTCAGTCATGTCCGACTCTGTGCAACCCCAAAGACAGCAGCCTACCAGGCTCCTCCATCCATGGGACTTTCCAGGCAAGAGTACTGGAGTGGGGTGCCATTGCCTTCTCCGGATCATCATAATGCTCTGCCTTCTCCGCCCTTCAACTTAGCAGTTTCCATAAGTTTGTTTTCTACAGCTGAGTCTATTTCGGTTTTATAAACAAGTTCATTTGTATCATTTTTAAGATTCCACATATAGGTGATGACATATATTTGTCTTTCTCTGTCTGACTTACTTCATTCAGTATGATGATCTCTAGGTCCATCCACGTCATTGCAAAAGGCATTATTTTCTTCTTCTTTATGGCTTAACTTTGAACTTTGCCACATTCTTCTCTGCTCCTCAGATTCCTCAAACCTAAAATGGGATAATATCCCCTAAATTACAGAGTTGTTTTGATTAGATTTGAGGTACGTTAAGCAACTAATGCAGTGCCATCCACAGAACAGGACCTAGTATCCCTACCGTCATTATCTTGGGTCTTCTGTAGTCTCAGATCCTCTCTGGAGTCTCCTAGGAGATGCCCTTCACCCGCTGAGGCTCTTCTTTTTATTTTTAATTATTTTTTAAAATTAATTTTTATCAAAGTATAGTTGATTTATAATGTTGTGTTAGTTTCTGTCATATAGCATGGTGAATCAATTATGCATATGCATATATCCATTTTTTTTAGATTCTTTTCCATATAGGTCATTACAGAGTATTGAGGTGAATTCCCTCTGCTATGTAGTAGGTTCTTATTAATTATCTATTTTATATATAGTAGTGTGTATATGTCAATCCCAGCCTCCTAATTTATCCCTCTCCCAACTTCCCCCCTTGGTAACCATAAGTTTGTTTTCTAGAATTGTGCCTCTATTTCTGTTTTGTAAATAAGTTCATTTGTATCATTTTTTTAGATTGCACATATAGGTGGTAACATATATTTGTCTTTCTCTGTCTGACTTACTTCACTAGGTATAATAATCTCTAGGTCCATCCCTGTCATGGCAGATGGCATTATTTCGTTCTTTGTGACTGAGTAATATTCCATTGTATATGTGTATCACTTCTTCTTTATCTAATCATCTGTTGATGGTCATTCCTTTCATGACTTGCCTATAGTCCTTATGCTCTGAAGTCTATGCTTTTAGAAATGGAAGGTAAGTATGATAAATAGAAGGAATGATTAAGCTGAGCAACATGGTTGGGGGTTACAAAGAAAGCAAGTCTATGGCTTTGTGCAATAATTACTTTCCATGTGACTTTTAGCTTGAAAACTACCAAAGAGGAGACCAGATCTGATATGGCTGATGATCTTTTGATTTCTGGAGAATATAACTTAAAAAGGAAATTCTAAACAACCACTGCTGTTTTGGCAGTTTATTAGAAGATTGCTTTACAAGTTACAGCTCTTTGTCAGAACACTCCCCTGCTCCAGCCCCCTCCACATACCCCTTGTTCCAGTACTCTGCTGAGCTAATTCCAACGTGGCCTAAAAACTCTGTTTAAGCATCAGTTTCTAGGGGTGAACGGCCCTGAGCCTCCAGAGAGGTGAACCTCACTTTGGTTGCTGTACTCTTTCTTTACACTGATGTCTTAAAATTGTTTCTTAAATGTCTACTTCCACCACAAACTGTAAAGCCCCATGACATGAACAATTACAAATGACTTTAAATGTCAGCAGCTTGTCTGTACATCTTTAAGGTGAGATACTCTTCGGACAAAAAGAGCTACAAAGAATCATAAACTGTATACAGTCATCACATTGCTATTGGCACTGTTGGTATGACTAATTATGAGATTGCTCTGGGTATTTTGGGGGAACAAAGCAAATTAGAAATTAAAGGTCAACTATAATTCTGTCATTTTTGGAACTGTTGAAAATTGAGACTATCAGTGTGGGGAAAAAGAGGAAAAAATCACAGTTTACCCTGAAATTATCAATATGAAATCATAATTAATTTTATTAAAAAATTCCAACCCTGTTCACTGAAAAGGCCTAGAAACAGTGAAAAACACACAATGACTCACCCCTCATGCTCAGATGGTGGTGCTGAAATACCATCTCCTGCTAAAAGGAACCAGAGCTCCTTAGAGAAACAGCTGACTCCAGGTTAGGCAGAGGGAAGGTACATGCTGAGCTTGTCACAGCTTGTACCAAGCAGCAAGGAGGAGATAAAAAAAAAACTACCACAGTTCCATCAAAAGGACGCAGGAGCCAAACTGAAGAGGCTCCTGGATAAAGATGAGACAATTTAAGCATCCATATGGGTAATATCTGCAATTGATTGGAACTTATCAGATATATTTAATAATCATTAAGTTTATAGTGATAGTAAGAAAGAAAGAATAAGAGAAATAGAATTTTAGAAAGAAAAAAGAGAGGGAAGTGAGAGAGAGAAAGTAAGAGAAGGAAAGGGAAGAGAAAGAAAGAGTGAGTTAAGAAAGAGAAGAGGAAGGCAAGGGGGAAAGAAAGAAAAAAGGGAGAAAGCAAGGTAGCAATTGATCACCATGGAAAGATGCTAGTCAACCAACTTGTTATTCTGAGAACTGAAAATAAAGGGGGGAAAAATCAAGCATTTATCTTGCCTTTTCTGTGTGAATTACACTAATGGGTAATCAAGTAGAAGATGAAGGAAAAGTTCTTTTTATAAATATAATCCAGCTAAAAAAATGAGAATATCACCATTTTGCAACCACTAATGAATGAATGGATGCAATGATAAAGAATCCACTTGACAATGCAGGAGACACGGGAGACGCAGGTTCAATCCCTGGGTCAGGAATGTAGTCTAGAGGAGGAAATGGCAACCCACTCCAGTATTCTTGTCTGGAGAATCCCATGGACAGAGGAGCCTGGAGGGCTACAGTCCATATGGTCACAAAGAGTTGGACACCACTGAGCACAGCACTCAATGAGTGAATGGACTTGGGGGTTTATTAAGCTGCTAACTTCACAAAAGAGAGACGTTGATATGATGGGTCTCCTAGTGAAAGAACACTCCTTGCCAAAAAAAACAAACCTGAAAATAAAAAGCAGATCCCTGTTTAGGGCTCATTTTCAATGAGGAGGCTTTATTTGTCACTTTTGGATGCCATTGAACACTACCCCCTCTGTTCTTCTGTGACATCTTAGCCATACATTCAGTTGTTCCACAGACATTGATTCACTTGACTGTTGCATAGTTTCCTTGTTTCTACTCTTGTCCTCCTGCAACCTAATATCTACTCAGCAGCTAAATGATATTTTAAAATGTAACGAAAGCATGTCCCTCTTCCATTGAAAATGTGCCAATGACTTACCATTAATCTCTGAATCAAATCAAAGGGCTTTACTATGGCCAACAAGGTCCTACAGACTGTATTTCAAATTCATCACCTATTGCTCTCTCCCTAGCACACTCTGCTCATCCACCTGGACCATCTTGCTATTCTGTCAATGCATGGAGTACACACCATTTTAGGAGCTTTGCATAGAACACTTTCTCCCAACATCTGCATGACTTACTCCCTTACCACCTCCCAACCTCCTCTCAAATATAATCTGACCAGTCGACCATCTCATACCAACAGCAACCCTTGTACTATCTCTTTAACCCATTGTATTATTTTTATAGCAGCTAGTATCACAACTATAACTTATATTCATTTGTTTATTATCTCTCCCCACTAGATTGTAAGCTAGAGGCAGGGATTTCATCTATTTCCCTCACTTCTGTATCCCCAGTGACTGAAACGGTGCCTGTTAGGTAGTGTATGCGCGATAAATACTTGTTGAATGAATGAATGAGAACGTGGATGACTTGCTGTGTTGCAGTGTGTTGCATTAAACAGCAGTCTCTCCTAGCAATTCATTGAAGACAAGGAGCAGGTTTTATTCAGTGTTTTATTGCAGCATCTTGCATGATGCCTGGCACTTAGTAGGTCCCCAGGAAATGCTTTTTCTAGTATTAAATGTATCTTTGCCTAGTAATTCTTATACCTCTAGCTATAAGGACATTTCAGAAATAGAAGATTTACATTTTGTGTGTGTGTGCGAATGTGTTAGGGGTCTCATTGGATTCCTAAGCTGTATTTTTGTGAGAAAAAGTACAGTATCAAAACCAAAGCCCCATAAGAAATAAATCTTCCCATTATGAAAAAATAGACTGTTTTAAAGACCGGTAAGGGCGCAGAAAAGAAGCATGCCAGTCCTTGGTCAAATATTATGTAGGATTCTGTATGAGAGTTCAAACATATCACACCTCCTAAGGATCCTGATGTAAAGTAATATCTCTGAGAAGGTATCCAGAGGAAGAGGGTGGGGTAGAAGATCTTCTTCAGTCACACTCTATTGGAGCTATTAGGCGATGCTGTCGAAGACAGAGTAGTCTTCATTTGTGGATTCAGAGAGGAAATATCTTACTAACTTTTAAGGTAACCACTTTTGTTTTTTATTACATTAGCATTGCATATTTAGTGTCGAACTTTAGTAAATGCAAATAAGTAAAAGGAAGAAATGTTCACCCAGAACATTTCCAGAAAGAAATCATCCAGGAAGAACTACTGCTAGTAAGTACCCTCTATAATGGATTATGTTAAGTGCTTGCTAGATGTCAAGCACTATATCAATGCTTTATACTTATCAACCTCCCAGTCTCTCTAGGAAATTTCTTTCTATACAGTCATATGAAATAGGTATAGTTATACGAACATTGATAAGCACATCATATTCATTTTTATTTGATTTGACACATGGTAGATGCTTAACAAATATTAGTTGAATGAATTACTGAGAACTTAATATAATTCATGAAAATCACCTGACTCATATAGTCATTCAGTTCATAGTAGCTACATAATGTTACATATATTAACATTAATTAGTTTACAATACAACCCGGTATATGTTCTTTGTTGAAGTTGCTCCTAAGAGATCTAAGCTTAGTTGGTTGAGTGACCCAGTAATAAGCAGTCCAACTCCTCTTCTCATTGTGCAGGTTTTCTCCTTCGTCCTCCTGCACACGGTCTAAAGTTTTGCTTTGGGCTTGGAGGGCTGTATCCCAGGCTGGTAGAAATCTGAGAAGTGAAGCCAGCCTGAAATCTCAGAGTTTTTTAGTGACTCTGCAGAGTCACACTGTTCATGGGCTCACAGAAACCAGAACTGCTTCTGAGGCTTGCTCAGGACATCTGTCCCAACAGAATCTCTTGGCATCACTAAATAGTTACCAGAGATGTTTTCCTTCTGCCCAGATCTCCATCCTCCCATCTGTCTCTTACCACTTCTTTTTCTGTAGCATCTGAAATTCCTTTAAATTGATTTAGTGAACACTTTTGAGTTCCAGTGGGCAAAGTACTGTACTTTGAACGTCTTGGTTGGGAAGGGACAGAGAGATAAGGATGGCTCTACCTTCTAGAAACTTTCAGACTACTAGGAAGGATAAGAGAAGTACCTGTCTCCAAGATAAGTAGCTCCTTCTAAGTCTCCCGACTTCCAATCAGAAAAAGTAGATAGCTTCTCAATGTGTGATAAGGTACCATCTGCATCAATTTCACCTGCAATGTTTGTTAAAAGTACATCTCAGCACTACTGGATCTGAATCTCTGGATTAGGGTGGGAGTTTATATTTATAATAAGCATCACAGATGTTTCTTATACCAACACCGAACTGTGAAAACCACTGATGTAGCATACCAAGAAGACTGCAGATGATAATGGACATTGAATGGAGGAAAGAGTATATGTTTAACTTGCCTACCATTCACCAGACCCTGTACTAATCACCTATGCCTTGTGACCTCATTCCTCTTAAAAACACTGGGAGAAACCATGATCGTCATTCTCCTTTTGTAGAGATGAGGGAACCAGGTATAGAGAGGTTAAAAATTTGCCCAAGTCACACACAGAAAGTGGTGGAACTGAGCTTTGAATCTATATGGTCTGACTCAACAGTCCATGCTTTTTACTTTCTTTTGGCTGTACTGGGTCTTTGCAGCATGTTGCTGAGCTCAGGCTTTATGGGTTCATGGGCTCAGTAGTTGTGGCACGTGGGCTTAATTGCCCTGAGGCATGTGGGATTTTAGTTCCTTCACCAGGGATCAAACCTGTATCCCCTGCATTGGAAGGAGGATTCTGAACCACTGGATCACCAGGGAAGTCCCAAGAGCTCATGCTTTTAACCTTTAAGCCTCTCATAAATGGAGGCTATCATGAAAGCCTTAAAGAAGCTAGACAGGTGCACAATACTAAGTGAAGAATACAGGCAAATGATTTGATTTTAATTTTTATTGGAGTATAGTTGATTTACAATGTTGTATTAATTTCTGAAACTCTTAACAACCATCAAGAACTAGTAGTTCTCAATTACTCCCTCTAAGACTAGACTATATGGTCTTGTTTTTATTCTTCCAGAGTCATATGGATAGTTTGTAAAAGGAGCATATAAACAATCTACTGAGCACCTTTTCAGGATAATGCCATTTGTATCTATCTCATCAATCTTCATGGCAACTCTGGGTAATATTTGACTCAATTTAGAGATAAAGAAAGTATTCTCAAAAAATGTAAGTGATTTTTCCCAAGGACACACAGTTATTAAATGGTGGAAGCAGGTCTGCTTTTATCCACTATTTGGTGCATCAAAGAACATGGGTTCAGCTACAAGTGTGTGTGTGTGCTTAGTCGCTTCAGTCATGTCCAATTCTTTGTGACCCTAAGAGCCATAGCCTGCCAGGCTCCTCAGTCCATGGGATTCTCCAGGCAAGAATAGTGGAGTGGGTTGCCATGTCTTCCTCCAGGGAATCTTCCTGTCTCAGGGATTGAATGATTGAATACTCAGTTCCTGCATTGCAGGCAGATTCTTTATCGTTGAGCTATGGGGCAAGCCCTCAGCTACAGGTAAAAACCTCAATACAAAATGAGCAATGCAGAAAGTGGTCTCATGTGTAACTCACTTACCAGCAAGTCCCCAGGCAGGACAGGTTCCAGGGAAGGCTAATTCAGAGGCTCAATGATGTCATCGAAGTCTATTTCAATCTTAGCATCTGCTCACAATTAGGCAAGTATGGGTTGAATTGTGTCCCCTCTCCTCCAAAAAAGATACGTTGAAGTCTTTACCCCAAGTACCAGAATGTGACCTTATTTGTATATAGGGTAATTACAGATATAATCAAATTAAAATGAGGTCACTAGAGTGGACTCTCATCCAATGTGACTGTTCTTATAAAAAGAATCTTAGACACACAGGCAGATATGCATGGAGGGAGGTCAATGTGAAGAAATGCAAAGAGAAAATGGCCATGTGACTGGACTGTATTTGTCCATAAGCCAAGGAACACGAAGGATTGCTGGAAGACACTGGAGGAGACAAGGAAGTATTCTCCCTTGGAGCCATCAGAGGAAACATGACCCTGTTGCCACCTTGATTTTGGATTTCTAGCCTCCAGAGCTATGAGACAATAAATTGCCATTGTTTTAAGACCCCTAGTTAATGATACTTTGTTACAGTAGTCCTAAGACACTAATACAGAATCATTTTTGTCATCACTAGTATTAGAATTGTTGTGCTAGAGATTTTTCAGAGTCCCTTGAACAGCAAGGAGATCAAACCAGTCAGTCCTAAAGGAAATCAACCCTGAATATTCACTGGAAGAACTGATGCTAAAGCTGAAGCTCCAATACTTTGGCCACCTGATGTGAAGGGCTAACTCATCGAAAAAGACCCTGATGCTGGGAAAGATTAAGGGCAGGAGGAAAAGGGGGCAACACAGGATGAGATGGTTGGATGGCATCACCAATTCAATGTCATGAGTCAGAGCATACTCCGGGAGAAGATAGCGAAGGCTAGGGAAGCCTGACATGCTGCAGTCGTGGGGTTGCAAAGAGTCAGATATAACTTAGTGACTGAAAAACGAGCAACAAGTTATCTTAGCAGGTGGTTGCTACTCTTTCGGAGTCACATCTAGACAAAAGAATCTCCAGGGGGAAAAAAAGAGCCCACTTCTTTGGTTGGCAAGAAAACTCTTCTCTGAAAGGGCCTCAGTTGACTTCCTCTCCCATATCACTGATCAGAGTCTCATACCCTTTCTCAGACTCAGCAATGCCAAGGGAACATGTTGGCCACGGCCAGTCTATCTGCATCTTAGAAGCAGATGGGCCAGATTCTCCTGAGGTGCTTGGGAGTGCATGGAGAGATGGATTCCTGAACAAAATCAGGTTCTGCTGGAAAGGAAGACAGATGGGGAGGAGGAATGCTGGGTGGGCCACCAACAGCATCCATGGTATTCTAGATCTTGCCTATCATGCCATGTCACCTTTTTTTTTTTTTTTTTTGGTCCCAGTTTCTCTTCATAGGATGGGAATGATTGTTTTTGTTTTACTTGGAGGTGAGAGAACTGAACTTGGATTTATAAGCTAATTTGATTTATGTAAATATTGTCTCTCGTAGAACCCGAAGCCCTGCACTTGACTCGATGCCAAGAACGTAGTAGACCTCAAATGGCATAGGGTGGTGCCATAGGGGAAATTTACCATCCATTGCTCTGTTAGTGTCCCAGTTTTGCAAGACTGTCTTGTGGGGTGGAAGGGCTGAGGAAAGGAGCTTGTGATTATTTTGGACATAGGGTTTCAAGAGTAATTAGGAAGATACACTCACCTCCATCCTTCAAGAGCTCTTTCCTTCTGCTTCACTAGAAAAAAGTCAGGTATACAATTGCCTGTGTCTTCCACTCAAGCCATCCTGGTTTCCCTGAGATCCCTACAGCTGGACATCTCTGTCTTTTAAAGCAGACCCATCCCTTAGTGCAGACATAAAGACGATGAAATCCATTAACGGGTCCTGAATAAGTTGGGGAAAAAATATGACAGGATAAGTATGATGTAATTTAAGTATTTTGGCATAGCAAATGGAAAGAAATTACATTTTCTATTATCTTCCAACAGTTATTGAAAATGAAATGAAATATATTCTATACTCCCCCAAAAAGTCAAGATTTTTTTTTCCCACTTAAATGCAATTTTTCCCGCAGTTTGTTCATTTGGTATGCATTTCCCTCCTTTCATGACATGGAGGCATTCTGTTATGAAACATTCAATGAAAAAAAATGGACAAAAAAGTATACTACTTCTTTAAAATATATTGCAAGAATACTCATTTTCAGCTTTTTATTGCAGCACTAGCTGGTATTCTTGCATGCAGTTTTGTAATTTATTCTGAACATTCTACTTAAACCTTTTTTCAATAGCATGATTTTATTAGAGTCAGCTCACTGGACTTTCCCAAAAAGGTATTTAAGATCAAATAAAACCAGTGCTTGGAAAAATATCATTACAATATGAAAGCAGTTACAAAAACATTAGTACTGCAAAGTTTTATTTCAAATGGCTGAGCTTGCTGTACCCCGGGTTATGGTACTTCTACTTCTGCAGACACACTTACTGGGGAAATGGAAAAAACTGTCATCTTAGCAGTTTTTGCACATGGTGGGGGAAGAGAGGGGAGAAGAAAAGGGTATAAAAATTTAAAGTGAGGCTGCAAAATTTTTAGGTGCTAGCGCTAATGATACAAGTAGACTGCCTCCCATCCCAAACGCTACCTTCCCAACCCACCCTTTCCAAGTACCCTCAACTTCTCAACTGCCCTTGAGGATGTGATAGAAACTTCTAACTTGGCTTCTTACCCACAGACCAAGTGCCTCTCCAAACCTTGGAAGGTATTTTTTTTGGAAATGTGGGTGGATTGATTATTGATTTAAATGTGTCAGGGAATTATAGTCCTTTTGGAGGTTTGTTCCTTATGTAATGAACTCTTGTCAACATGAAGCCTTATTGGTCAAATGATGTCTTTTAGCACCTCCACCTGACTGGGCACAAGTCTGTGTCTGAAGGCTTAGCCTCCCCTGCTAGGGGAACTTTGCAAGCAAGCCTGATGAGTCCCCAGGTCTGGTGGTGAGCACACTGCAGTTCTTGGCCTCTCGTTCAAGTGCAGCTCCTATGGCCATTCGCATACTCACCTTGAACCTTGCCAAAGTGAACCAACACTTGCTCTCATTTGACTTCATACCTGAACACAAAAGACAAGTATTTTTTCCTGTTCAGTTGTGAATATGTCCTCCCTTTCTTGGTAACTGACAGTTAGTGTGGCTGGAACCTAGCCTGCAATGGGGGAGAGTCAGCCATGTCCACTGCTACAATTTGATGGTCTTTTTTCCCAAGGAGATTGCTTTCAATTAAAATCGGATGTTTATCAGAAAAAAAAAGTGTCATTTGTTATATTGCTATCCAAATCGCTGCTGAATCAGGTGTTTATATTTTAGAGAAAGTAATCTCCTATTGATTGTGCAGTGCAAAAGGTATAGTTTAGCAAAGATGAAATATATCAGCATTTTGGGACGTTGGTATTTTCATGTTGGTAATTATTAATCCACATGCAATTCTATTACACAATATTTCCCTCATCCTTTTTCCTCTAAGTGTCAAATCTATGGTGAAGCACCTATATCCCTTAAGTTTGCAGATTAGGTGGTTTCTATGTGGACTTTCAAATGTGATTTTTAAGTTGCAAGTTACTATTCGTATGACTTTTCTAAGGAGAAATATGCTTAAAAAGTAAAGTCTTTATTGCTTCTTAAAAGGCCTAGCACTCTGTGATAAATTCTCATATTTTGACTGTTAATATGTTTGAATGAAAATTATTTATACATTTGGGTGAGGTTGAGTGGTTTTCATTTGATTGCTGCCTCTGGAAATGAAAGCAGAGTAGCAGGAAATTTACATGTCATGCTGTGATGTATATCCAGATTATGAGATGATTGTGCGGCAGACGAACCCCAAGTAAAATCATTCCCATCAAACTGTGACAACTGCAATTCCCGACAAGGCCTCTTAGTTTGGGGCTATTATCATTGTACAAGAATATAATCTATTGACAGCAGGGCTGTTTAATACATTTAAAGGCAGACAGTGGAAGAAATCGTAACTGTTTCCATTCGCCACTGCACAAGGGTGCAGATCAAAAGTGAATTATATTTAAAAATATGCATGTATGATGATAAGATGCATGACATTCATCAACCTGTTTAGTCATGGTTAGGCTGAGGTGGGGAACAGCCAATATTACTGCCATATGTGGTCTGAAATAGAGACGTGAGACTGGAAATTATATCATTGCCCAGTCAGAGTGAGTGTACAGGGGAGACATTCTTTTTTAATCCCAGATCTCTGCCTCGCTAAGTAGCAAGCATCATCCATGTCTGTAGCAGTGACTTTGTCTCAGACGGGGTATATGAATGGGCTCTGTATCTTTGTCCCTCTGTTTAGTAAATGTACTTGTGTATTCTCTTTGTGGGCTTGTGCTCATACCGTGGATGAGGTGGAGAGGAATAAATCATGAACATGCTAGAAGATCATAGTTACAGAGCCACTAACACATGTGCCTATACAAGAGTGAAAACTAGGTCATGGGGCACCAGAAATACTGCCATGGGCTGAACATGGAATTGTTCAGTCTCAAGGTTCCAAAGTACAGAACTGGGGTGTTGGCAAAGAGGGGCTGCTTAATATCCTATCCTGCAGGAGTGCGCATAGTGGAGAAGGCTGCTTCAGGTTTTAGGGTACCAAAGCTCACCCAGTGGTGATGTGAATCTCCAATGGAATAGCACTTAGCTTGGTCTCTTTGTATGAGAAAACTCTCACCTGACGATGAGGTACAGTATGGTTTCCTATGTGATGCAGCTGAAAATAAACCGCGGGGAGGATTTTACATTCCCAAGTTCATTAAGACTCTGCAAACCACAGCACAGAATTCACTCATTTATTACAACAAAAGATGTTTGAGGGCAGTTTTTAAAAAATGAAATGAAGAAGCCTGATGAATTAATGGCATTTTCCCTGGAGGAATTAGTTCATCAGCTAATAGTCAGTTCATAAGATTAAAATGACTTTGAATGGAGACAGTAGAAGGAAGAATCAAGGGGGGCTGTGAAAGAGTTAACACATCCACATCTCAGCTCCGTGGCCAGAAACCCCTTCTGGGTCTCCTGTTCCTCTCTACCCCTTGGAAAAACCAAATGCTTTAAAAAGCCACACCCATTTGTCTTTCCTCTTAAAACACGCACCATTAAAGTGAATGCAAAATTATTTTTAGTGCCCATTCCAAAGGTTAGTCATGACAAGAGGCTCTTGTCCTTTGCAAGGTTTTATAAACCTGTCCCGAGAGAAGTGAGGATAGGTCACTTAAAGAGCACAAAACACTGGTGAGGTCTGGGTCCCATTCAGAGCTTCCAGGCCAGCTTCTAATTCCAAAGGGTCATTGGAAAGAAAATCCACCAGTGGCTGTCCCAGGCCCCCTTGATGATCTCTTACTGAGCAGTAGCAGCCTGGGAAGGAGCTAACTTTCTTACTAAGAAGAGGAGAGTGAGAACACCCAAACTATCCATGCCAAGGGTAGTGCTCCCACTGACCCACCGTGGGACAAAGCAAGGTAGCATTTTTGTATGTTATCCCAGGGCCTCTTCTGTGGATGATAAATGTCAGTTCACATCAGCTAATATTTCTTGACTGCCTACTATGTGTCAGGACTGCTCCGGGTCTTAGTGTTCCCTTTCTCTCAAAGGGCTTGCAGTATATATCATGGAGGGTGAATAAGGGGACAGGGTAATTTGAAAATGGCTTTTGGTTTTAGTTTTACCATGGTGGTTGGCACTGAATAAGCATGCAATACTATGATTTCATGGGCTTCCCAGGTGGTGCTAGTGGTAAAGAGCCTGCCTGCCAATGTAGGAGACATAAGAGACTCAAGTTCGATCCCTGGGTTGGAAAGATCACCTGGAGAAGGTCATGGCAACCCACTCCAGTATTCTTGCCTGGAAATCCCATGGACAGAGGAGCCTGGTGGGCTACAGCCCACACGGCTATAAAGAGTAGGGCATGACTGAGGCAACTTAGCATACACAAACGTACTGTTTTCATAATTTTTTTTTAATTTTAGAAGAGTTTTAGATTTAGGGAAATATTGCAAAGATAGTACAGAGTTCCTGTGTACCTGGCACCCAGCTTCCTCTATTATTAACGTCTTACATTGTGATAGTACTTTTGTTACAGTTAATGAGCCAATAGAGATACATTATTATTGACTAAAATCCATACCTTATTCAGATTTCTTTACTTTTTCTGTCCCAGGATTCCATATTACATTTAGTAGTCATCTTCCCTTAGTTTTTTTTTTGATACGACAGTTTCTTGGGCTTTCCTGGTTTGGATGAACCTGACAATTTTTGAAGAGTACTGGTCAGGTAATTGAGATTTGTCTGATGTTTTTCTGATGACTAGACTGAGGTTATGAGTTCTGGGGGAGTTGTCCATGGAGGTGAGGTGCCATTTTCCTCACATCACATTGGGGATACATACCATCAACATGACTTATCACTGTTGACATTGACCTTCGTCACCTGGTGGAGATAGCGTTTGTCAGATCTCTTTACTCCACCCCGCCACCCCATCCGCAGGAAGAAAGTCACGACATACAGTCACACTTTAGACACAGTTAACCCAAGCTAGGCCACTTCGATTCCCTCTTCCGGGAACTTGGAAGTGGGATTTAGAGGTGCTAGTCAGTCTCCTGGGCTTCCCTGGTGATTCAGATGGTAAAGAATCTGTCTGCAATGCAGGATTCCCTAGGTTCGATCCCTGGGTCAGGAAAATGCCCTGGAGAAGGGAACGGCTATGCACTGCAGTACTCTTGCCTGGAGAATTCCATGGACAGAGGAGCCTGGAGGACCCCAGTCTGTGGAGTCGCAAAGAGTCAGATGTGACCGAGCAACTAACACTGCTACTGCCAGTCAGTCTCCTGGGGTTTCCTGAAGGGGATGTAACAAGGGAGCGGGTGGCCACTCCTGTCATTTTAATGGAGAAGCAAGGGATGGTCTGGAGAGAAAGAATAACAAACACAACAGAGAAGAGACAACAGAAGGCAGCCTGTGAGAGGGGAGGAGAGGGAGGGTCTGCCTTGTCTGTGGTGCTTGCAGGACTTAGTCCTGTCCCTCGGGAGATCCGGCTGCTTTTCCCGCTTTGGGGTTCAGTGAGATATCCACATATCACCTCCACACCTCATTTTTCTAAAGAGATAATTTGCATAGTTTTAGGTAATTCATAGTTAATGTCACATAAGATGTTTTCAGATAATTTTAAATTCTTGTTGTACAGAAAGATCAACTTGCTTTCCCTCCACCTGTGAGATGAGTATGCAGAGGGCCCAGCCTTCTGAGGGAAAGGTGAACTTGGGAATCCAGGTTCCTCCCTCACCAGCTTTGGGACCTTATGTGAATTAGTTAAATCTTGACTGTCACTTATAAAATAGGTATGATAATACCTACTCCATAGGGCGTTGTGACAATTAAAGGAAAGAATGTTCTCGGCAGAGTGATTGGTGTGTGATTCTCAGCAGCATTTGTGATGTTCCCTCTCTTTTTCTCATCAATTGCCCCCTCTGTGAAGTGGTCCTTGCTCACCTAGGCAGAATGTTAGATGCTCAAAAACCTTGTGTATGTCTCTGTTATACAGTGCAGATCTCACCATATCATAAGTATTTATTTGTTTATCTCTCAAACTAGAACATGATTTCATTCTTTACACCCATAGTGTTTAGCACAGGGGGAGCTTTCTAGCTGGCTCTATGGTAAAGAATCCACCTGCCAAGTAGGAGACACAGGTTTGATCTCTGGGTTGGGAAGGTCCCCTGGAGAAGGAAATGGCAACCCACTCCAGTTTTCTTGCCTGGAAAATCCCATGGACAGAGGAGCCTAGCAGGCTACAGTCTATGGGATCGCAAAAGAGTTGGACATGACTTAATGACTAAACAGCAACAACAATCTTGCGTAGGGCTTGGGACATGGAAGGTGCCCACTACCTGTTTGGTGAATGAAAAAACACACCAATGTATTATTCAGTTTAAATACTTCTTGGGCAGTTATTGTCCTGTTCAGAGGACAGGACTCCAATGATGGGTGAAAATGTAAATAATAGTGACTAGCACCTGACAGTCTGCAGCATGTGCTCAATGCTTAAGTGTGTTGCTTACAGCAAATACATGAGGTAGAGAGGCAGGGTTTTTATCTCTATATCTGCCAAATGTAGAATCTGAGTATCAGAGATTAAGTGACCTGCTTACAGTCACCAGTCCATGAAGAGGCAGACAGGGGGCGAATACGGAGGCCTTGGGAGTCCAAGTTTAGTGCTCTTCGCACCTTGGAGGCATCGCAGTGAAGGACTGTTGTCTGCCCAGCATTCCTTTAGTTTAGGATGTACAAGTGGCACTTGGGAGTTGCTACTAAGAAGAGGGAGGAGGAGAAGAGAGATGCTTTCTTGCTGTGAGGGGCCCATCAAAATTATGGCTCGAAGCTTATTTTTACAGTGCAGTAGCGTGCCCCGTCTCAGCTGAGCACAATCCTGTGAAACACAAGTTTAGCTCAGCAGAATTCATCACCAGCTGAGACTTAAAAATGTGTCTGAGCTCTGTTCTTATTGAACACACGAAGAGTATGAATATCAAGTTATTCGGCTGTGAAATAATATCAACAAAGTTAGTTATGTTTAATTTAACTGTTGAATGGAGGTTTAGCAATTTGGGACCAAAGCCTCGATGAGGAATGGAGAATGAGCAAATCAAACACTAAATTCCCTCTTCCTAATAGCCCAGGCTCTGCCGAGAGGAAAAAGCTGATCTCTGCTTTCCCACCTCTGCCTATCATCATTAAACACCAAGCATTACCTGTCTTGGGCCTTTCTATTTTCCCTAACATCCTCCAGGGAAGAACAGATTGCAAACAATATTGGGTCCCAAAGCCCCAGGAGGAGCCCTTTGAAAGCCAGAAAGAGTAAAGATCTATGGCCCTTCTTTTTCTTAAGTACTTCTCTAGAAGGGCAGTTGAAACAATCTTATCTGTATATACTGACATGATATAAATTGTCGCTTAGGAAGAGGAAAGTAGTGTGTGTGGGGTTGTACCCCATCACTGAGAAGTATTATCTGTCTTCTGTCCTTTGTAATGTTTCATGACACAGTGCTCCTTTTCGTCCCTCCTTCCCCCATTCCCTCCCTCCTTTCCTCCCTTCTCCTCCTCCCTCCCCACTCTGTTCCTGCCTTCTTTCCTTTCTTCCCTGTTTCTGATGAAGTGATTTCCATGACTGCCTGTGAATGGAAGTTAATAAGGACCCTAGAGGCATATGGGCAGGTCTTCATGGAGCAGCCTTCCTATGCATCGGAGGACTTTCATCAACCTTGACTCTTGTCCACAAAGACAACAGCGCCCTTATAAACACTGTGACAACTGAGAACATCTCTGTTAGTTTCCTAATTTGAACTATAGCTTGTTTATGAGGTTGATCTTCAACCCTTTTAGGGAGCAAAAGGAGGAAAGAGACCTTATGAAAGTTCCCATGATATTTTTTTTCAAGAGCTGTGAATCAAATGGAATGGAATTAACCTCATAGGGTGTGGGAAAGGTACCCAGTTTCTTTGCCTGCCTCAACCTTAGCAGTTGGAAAAATGGAATAGTCACTTTTCCAGCTGTTTTTGGACCTAGCATTGGTCAAAGACAGAGTCTGGTCAAGGCTTCATCACTGGAAGTGTGCTGAGGATAGTGGGAAGGCTTGGGCTTTTCCCGATAAAAGGGAAGGATGGAAGTGGCACATCTTTTCCCTTGTATTCCTGCCTTGCACAGAAATGTGATGGTAGGAACTACAGCAGTTATAACACGACCATGAGGAAAAAGCTACTGAAAGCACCTCAGTCACTGCCCATCTTCAGACTTCTTGTTATGTGAGAAAAATAACCTCCCATTTGTTTAAGCCTCAATAGCAGCAGAGAGCATTTCCAACTGATAAAGCACTAATTAAAATTATATTTGTAATATAACAGAGAAATATCTTAATGATTTAATATTGGCAAAAAAGCAAGATGTGTGTGTGTGTAGTTAGAATTCCACAACATAATCCTTCCTCAAACTGTACAAAAGCTCATTCACTGAAAAAAACACAGGAATTATTATAAACTGTTATGTTTTACTTTGCAAGGTGTGTGTAAGAATTGTTTTCTTTATACTTTCTATTCTATATTTTCCAAATTTTTGTCAGTAAATCTACATTATTTTTAAGCAAATAAACAGTGTGTGTGTGTGTGTGTGTGTGTCTGTGTGTGTGTCTGTGTGTTTTACACATATTTTAGGCTAACATGGCTTCTGGGTGTGCTGGGAGGATGGTGTCTCGGATCACAGGAAGCAATCCCCCGACTGCACTCAGCGCCCTCGTGTGTGAGCACAGGGCAATGTGGAGAGTGGGAGTATCTTAAACTCAACATGATGAAGAGTAGTTGAGGCACTGAGATCATTAATTTTGTAACCATTAAATCATGAAGAAGAGAAGCATAGGTATTATATTCAAATATGTGAAGGACTCTTCTGTGGAAATAAGCATTAGTTCATTCCGTTCTTTTCCTTCACTGCAAGAATTTGCTAAGGGCTGTATGCTGGGTACCAGCAAAGCCCATCATGAATCTCAAACACCCATGGTCCCTGCCTTCCTAGAATGTGTAGTTTGCTAACGGAAATAGTCATTTATCAAATAATCACCCACATATACTACTTCAAATGATGATAAAAACCTATGAAAAAACAGTAGAGGGAGCTGGGTGAGGTAGAAATCTGATCTAGTTTGGGAATTTCCCTGCAGAAACCTCGTTTAAGCTGAGGTCTGAAAAGCTAACTAGAAAAAGTGGGTAAGAAAATAGTTCCAGGCAAAAGCATCTGGAGGGACCCTGAGTCCAGTGGGAACAGAAAGAAGATCCCTGGAGCACAGAGCATGAGGGCTTAAGTGGCGGCATGAAATGAGGCTGGAGTGGCAGGGGCCAGATCATGCAGGATAAGGATTCTGGCCCTTTGGCTTCCTAATACCCATGAGACTTCGTGATGAGCTTCAGTCAGGGGAGAGATATGATTTATTATGTGAAAGGGTCTTCTCTGACTTTTCTGGGTCTGCAATCCTTCATCCCTCCCAAGGAATTAGATCCATGAATGAAAGTGGTCAGGAGATGGATTTTGGCTAAGTATGAGAAAAAAGCTTTCTAACCATAAAATAAATGATAACTACCATATATTCAGCTTTACTAACTGGGAGGCAGTATACTAAGTGTTTACAGACCTTAGAATTTTTTTCATTTACTCCTCACAACCATTTTAGGAGACAGAGACTATCATCATCTCAGTTTACAGATTAGGGAGTTGAGACTCAGAGAGGTTAACTGACTTACCCAATGTCACACAACTAATAAATAGTGAATGTTAGTCACTCAGCTGTGTACAACTCTTTGTGACCCCATTGTCTGTCCATGGAATTCTCCAGGCAAGAATACTGGAGTGGTTTGCCACTTCCTTCTCCAGGGGATCTTCCCGAACCAGGGATTGAACTGAGGTCTCCTGCATTGCAGGCAGATTCTTTACCATCTAGGCTACTAGGAAAGTCCCTAGTAAATAAACAGTAGTAATAAATAGTAAATCCAGTACTTGAACTGAGTTCTGGTCAATGTCAAAGCCCTTTCTTCATCACTAAGCAACACTACCTCACCTCATAGAAGATGGAGCTGCCATGCTAAGCTGAAAGCAGTAGTTGAATGGTGACCTCCTTGAAAGACTCCCCACATGAAAGGACTCTAGAGTTCTCTGGAGATATGATGCCTGACCTGCTTCACACTCACGGGGAAACTGAAATTCATGGGGAGGAGGCATTTTCTTCCCGTGTCCTTTTCTACAGAGCTGAGAATGCTTCTGAACACCTTATGGTAGGATCATTCCCCCACCAAATCATATTTGCCTTACAACCTAGAGACACTGTCTTTCCTGCCATCTTTGGAGAGAGCCGCTGGCCGAAGTCCAGCTCTGGGACGCTTTCAGACACTCCCAGAGGCTGCCTTGCTCTCTGCTTTCTCTTAGGCACCAGAGGAACTCGACTTCCTCTTGGAACTGAGAAGATGAAGAAGATGAGGCTCCTGGACATGGACCTTTTGTACACCTGAGCCCAGGCCAGAGTCAAGAGTATGGATAAGGACCTGCAGCCATTGTGATCAGATGTTATTGATTCTCAGCAGAAGAGTGAGAAGTTAAGAAGTTAGCAGACATCTTTGCCTTCTTTCCTGAAGTCACAGAGCAGCTGCTGCTTCATAACAACCCTGAGCATGTTGAACATTTGGGGAGATGGGGTAATTTTTAAATAAAGAAAAATGCTCTTCCCTGCCAGAAAATTTGACCACTGACTTCCTCTGACAAGTGTAATAGACTGTGGTAGTTTGGGGGGGATTCATGGCATAAAGTAAAGCAAGAGAGGTAATAAGCATCCTGGCATTTATTCTTTATGTAGGAATATTTGTTCCTCAAAGTCGGGCTACGTGGAATATTAGCATTTGAATAAATTATTCAACACCTTCTAGAGAAAGCAAGGGGGAAAATCTTTTCAGCATTATAACATGGCAATCTACAAGGTAGTAGAAAAAGAAGGCTGTCATTTTTTCTTCAATTACAAAAGGCAAATATTTATTATTTATAAGTATTCGCCTTGTATAGGCTTAAATGTTATTTATGAACCTGTTGCACAGTGATTTTCAATGTAACTCATTATTTTTAGCCTTAGGGTGTTGTAAAGGAGCATGGATATATTTAATGACACTCTGCTAGTCAGCGCAATTACACTGTAATCATTATGTAAAATGTGCTATTAATTAAACCAATTTCTAGTTAGAACATTCGCTTCTGCAGGGCTTAATCTTAATCTTCAGCAATCTTTCTCTCTGTTTTTCACCTATTAATTATGTGATTACTTTTTTAGTTAATATGATAGAATATGTTTTTATTTTTGAGCTTGATACTGTCAATTAAGAATATCTGTTAAATTGGGTCTGGAGTTTATGGGTCAAAGGTTTATTTTTCTTGAACTGATTTAAAAGGTTTACAAAGTTTAATAAGTGGTTTTTGTGAGACTGGATTTTTTATAAATCAAACTCTTATATGTTTTCTTTTGTGTATAAGCAGCATTATTTTCAAAAATTCTTAGTTTCATGACTTACAAAAATACCTAGTGTTATTTTGCTCGAGTCACTTCAATGTAGAGTTTATGTATTATACTTTCAAATGCATAAAATATACCTTTCTTCTTGGAAGGTGGTAAGATAATGGTGTTTCTATTTTACATTAGTCTTTTCTTAACGAATCTCAAAGTAGGTGACATAGTTGATGTTTCTGGGGGTGCAGATGGTAAATAGCTTCTTTCCAGACTTTCCCACTACCTGTCTTCCAAAAGTCTTGTAATACTTTTATTGCTGTTTCAATAACAGGGATGGGAAACCTGCCTTCTAATACTTTCTAATGATTCTTACTGATGAAGTTTATAACAGCATTTCTAAAAATAAAATAATAAAATTATTATTCTTCTTTCTCTCTCTCTCTCTCATGACCCCTTTTGAAAGGAAAGTAAGAAAAAGAGGAAGGGAACAGGCTTACCACAGAGAGGCCTGACAAGTGGGAAACAGATGTTATTTTATCATCTTCTCACTTTGCACACCATTCATCTCCTGAGAGGGGGAGAGAAGAGTTTAAAAATCCTAAACAGTTGAATAAAAGTAAGAGCCCACCCTGAACAGATAAGAAAATCAGTCTCAGAGGAGACACTGCGGAATCACAGGTAAGAGTCCCCATAAGAAGTTTTCTATGACCTTCACCTTTGTCTTTTAGGTGGAGCAAAGAGCTTTGTAAACCTGTGCAGGAATTATTTTGATGGGAGTTGAAAAACAGAGGCTCTTATCAATCATTAAATTCTTGCCTGCATCCTGCCCCACCCTGCAAAGCAAGAGGTTAGGTGTTTTACATCAAAATTTCTAGAGTTTGGATCTGTGAACACCTTTCTGAGGGCCTGAGGGTCCTGATCATCCCTCCTTGCCCTGATGAAATGTTTTTATTCATCTTGTTTGCTGCCTGGAGTTGACATTGGCAAAATCAATCACTCCTTGCCAGTGTATTAACACTGCTTAAACCATCCATGTGTTGTAACTCAGAAGTTGGTAATCAAAGCAGTGTTATTTATGTAGTTCCTTAACTTGTCCAATGATACAAAAATTTTCACTCTGACACACCATCTGCTAGAAGAAGGGATTTATCTATGAAAATGAGACACTCCTGAACCAGTATCAAATCCAGCCAATGGTTATCATTTTATGAAGCATCCAATGAAGGCCCATGGCCTTGTTTCCGAATGATTAATTTTCCTTGGTGGCTAGTTTTAGTTATGACTTAGACTCCTTTTGGGAGAAGGCAATGGCACCCCACTCCAGTACTCTTGCCTGGAAAATCCCATGGAAGGAGGAGCCTGGTGGGCTGCAGTCCATGGGGTCGCTAAGAGTCAGACACGACTGAGCGACTTCACTTTCACTTTTCACTTTCATGCATTGGAGAAGAAAATGGCAACCCACTCCAGTGTTCTTGCCTGGAGAATCCCAGGGACGGGGGAGCCTGGTGGGCTGCCATCTGTGGGGTTGCATAGAGTCGACATGACTGAAGTGACTTAGCAGCAGCAGACTCCTTTTGAAAAGCTTTGTGGTGTCAATGTTGGAAGCTCTCTGGCTAAAGAGGAAAGGACAGTAAAAGGGGGCTGGAATTTTACAATGGAATTTCCAGTGGGAACAAGTTAAATGATAAAGTAATTAAGAACTTTCTATCATAAAAAACACCATGAACAATGATATCCTGGGGGAAAATAATTGCTTCATATGTCATAGACACAGGGCTAATGTGTTAATATAC
Source organism: Bubalus bubalis (assembly GCF_019923935.1). NCBI lineage: Eukaryota > Metazoa > Chordata > Mammalia > Artiodactyla > Bovidae > Bubalus > Bubalus bubalis. The sequence goes on along the minus strand of NC_059162.1, from coordinate 82,331,944 downwards.
AAACACATTTACAAAACAATGAAATTAAGAACCCAATAGAAAAAAAGGGGGAAATAAAAAACATAAGCAACAGAAAAAGCCTAAACAGTCACAAACATATGGAAAAGACAGTCAATCTCTGTTTTGCAGATCAAAACAATAAAGATATAGCATAATTATCAGAGCGATAAAACTTCATTTTAATGATATTGGAGTTAGAGAGAGTGTGGGGAAACAGGCATTCCCTGGCAATGTGGATGGAGAATCAGTGTTAAATTAGATGAGAATATAGAAATAGCTATCAAGATGTGGGGCTTCCCGAATGATGCAGTCGTTAAAAAACCTGTCTGCCAATGCTTGAGATGCAAGAAGCGTGGGTTGATTCCTGGTTCAGGAAGATAGCCTGAGTAGAAAATGGTAACCCATTCCAGTATTCTTGCTGGACAGAGGAGTCTGGCTGGCTACAGTCCGTGGGGTTGCAAAGAGTCAGATATGGCTGAGTGACTGAACACACATATCAAGATGTGAAATATACACATGTGACCCAACTGGATGCCAGGATGAATATATTCTCACAAGAAAGCAACAATATATATACAAAGGAATTCATTGCAACCTACTCTGTAATTGCTAAAAGTGAGATACTTAAATGACCATAAGAAGAGCTGGTTAAATGTCATGGTACAGCCATACAATGGAATACTTTGTAGCTATCAAAAAGCCCCCAAAGCTAGATATATATGTAAAAATATGAAATAATTTCCAGCATGTATGACCTTTAGCAAGTTATTTAACCCGCATTTCCATTTCCCATATGTAAAATAATAAACTTCAGTAGTAAATAATAATAAAGTATGAAAATTTAGAATTAAACACCAGGTAACATATGTATACCTGTGGCGGATTCATTTTGATAGTTGGCAAAACTAATACAGTTATGTAAAGTTTAAAAATAAAATAAAATTAAAAAAAAAAAAAGAAAAAAAAAATAGAATTAAACACCAAAAACTGTAATAACTGTACCTACCTCAAGGGACTATTATAAAAAATAAATAAGTTAATATATATAAAATGCTTAGGCTAACTAACTGGTACATAGAAGATACTATGTTTTAATTCTAAATATTGTTATTGTTGTTACATATTTTATGTGAAAAGTTAAGTTTTAAGAAGGTATGTAGAGTCTAAAAGCACTTGTATAAAAATAGAAATGCACAGACATTTCTAGAAGAATACACAAGGAGCTGCTAATAGTGATTAATCTAGGGAGTAATACTTCCACTAGGCACTTTACACCCTTCTGTGTGAGCTTTTATTGGTTTTATAATAATAAAAAATAAGGCAAAACAAAACAAAAAACAAATAGTGTGGAAATTAGGGATTTAATTAAGATGAAGACAAAGGAAGATGTTTTTCTGGTATTCATCATTCATTCATTCATTCACAGAACATTTATTGACTATCTACTATATTATAGCCACTGATTACAAACATGAATAAATATAATGATATGATTCTTCACAAGCGCATTGTCTCATGGGAGAGTGAGACACATGAATAAAATATTCAAGTTGCTGAGACAATCCAGAGAGGGAAGTAACACGGTAATATCTGTCTGAGCTTTGAGGGAGGAATAAAGCGTTTTCCTGGTGAGTGTACAAAGTTGAGAAGGAGATATTAACATATGTTGAGAAAAATCAGAATCATGATCATTTCTGAAATAGAAGGGATTTGATTGTGACAGGGACACAAGGGGACTTTCTAGGGTGATGGAAACGTTCTGTATCTTCATAGGTGGTGGTTTGTGGTAGTTTAGTTGCTAAGTCATGTCTGACTCTTGTGACCCATGGACTGTAGCCTGCCAGGCTTCGCTGTCCTTGGGATTTTCCAGGCAAGAATACTGGAGTGGGTTGCCATTTGGGGTTTGGAGTTATTTAAGTATTCTCAGTTGCTAAGTCTTGCTCGACTCTTTGCAACCCCGTGGACTATATAGCCCACAAGGCTGCACTGTCCATGGGATTTTCCAAGTAGGAATACTGGAAGGGGCTGCCATTTCTTACTTCCTATGTAAATATATGCAGTTGTCAAAACTGAGCAACTGTGCAATTAAAAGATATACATTTCACTATATGTAGGTACACTTTAATTAAAAGGAAAAATGTGGGGGAAAAGTATGACTATATCGATGAATAGACAGACACAGAGAGAGGGAAAGAGGGTGTCAATGTATCTTGAGAAGTGACATCCTTAGCAAGAAAAGGAGAAGGAAGACTGCATTGAGAGGTCAGAAGGGGCAGGGAGGCTCAGTTCTGGCTACACAATTATGTATGATGATCTAACACAACTGAGGGCTTCAAACACATCTGATAGGAAACAGTCCACTCCTGACCTTCAAGGAGCCTCCATCCCCAAAGACAGGAAGGAGACTTCCAGTGTGGAGAGGAGGGCCTTACTCCCATTCAGGCCCCTAAAGACTAGGAACTAGCCATTCCCAGGGGTCCATCTCTTCCCTCACCTGTAGGAAAGGCTCCATCACAAGATCTTGCTGACCTTGGCATAATGGCAGATGTAATCCTCACATGAAGGTGGCTTGTCCTTGAACAATTTCTCCAATACATTTAGCACAGGATTCTTGGCTCATGTCTCAGGAATGTGCACACATGTTTTTGTTGCTGCTCCTTTTTCGTGATTGAGTTTTTATTATAGACCAGTGTGGGAACAAAAACTCTCCTCTTTCATTTTTTAAAAAGGAGTTTTATTTTGTATTGGGACATAGCCAAATAACAATGTTGTGATAGATTCGGGTGAAGAGCAAAGGGACTCAGCCACACATATACACATATCCATTCTCCCCCAAACTCCCCTCCCATCCGGGTTGTCACATAACATTGAGCAGTGTTCCTTGTGCTCCTGTGTTCCCTGTTCCAGTAGGTCCTTGTTGGCTACCTATTTTAAATATAGCAGTGTGAACATGTCCATCCCAAACTCTCTAACTATCCCTTCCCCACCTCCTTCCCCCTGGCAACCATAAGGTCATTCTCTAAGACTGTTTCTGTTTGGTAAGTAAGTTCATTTTTATAATTTCTTTTTAGATTCCACATATAAGGGATGTCATACGATATTTCTCCTTCTCTGTCTGACTTACTTCACTAAGTATGACAATCTCTAGATCCATCCATGTTGCTGCAAATAGCATTATTTTGCGTCATCTTGAACCTGGATTCCCTCTCTGGGCCTCCATGGAGTCAAAGCAGAGCCTTCCAGTTTTACCTCTCTGGGTCCCTGGAGCATTTTTGTTTCTTTTTTTTCCTTTTAATACACATTATTTTTAGAACAGTTCAGGTTTACAGAAAGTTGTACAGAAAGTACAGAGTTCGGATATTATGTGATAGTGATGTCTTGTATCCGCCATGACAAGATCACAGAGAGTATTTTCATTGCCCTAAATATGTCCTGAGCTCTGCCTATTTATTCCTTCCTGTCTGCTCCTATGCTTAAATCCCTGGCAAACATTGATCTTTTTACTGTTCCTCTAGTTTTGCCAGAGAGAGATTTTAGGTTTTTTAAAAAAATGAGTCTGGGAAATCTTCTGCAGAAATTATCATAATATATAAGGTTTAAACGCATCTATTTTCTATTTTTAGATTCCAGTTAATATAGTGTGTAAACAGAGATTTATTCATTTAACAAATCAACCTGTGCTTATTGCATCTTTTTATGTGCCAAGAATTGCAACACACCAAGGCCAGACAAAATAATTCACTCTGGAGGAGATAGGCTACAGAGGGGTAAGAAACTGCTTCATGTTAATGAGAATGAGCCTTGCTATTTATTGAACGCTTACTATGTGATACATGATAAGAATGCCCTTTAGCTGCATTATTGCAGGTAATATTCACAACAAAAACACTGCATGGGAGGAACTATGATTATTCCCATTTCAGACTTGAGGGATCTGAGTGACTTGTCAAAAGTCCCACAGGTAATAAACAGTGTAGCTGAGACTTGACTCTCTCCACCATCTGTCCAACTCCAAAGTGCACACTCCTTACCACTACTCCAGACTCATTGACCGTGTGGCTATCCTGAATTCAAATCTCTCTACTAGCTGTTGACCCTGAATAAACAACTTACTTAGAGGGTCAGTCTGGTCACCCATTTAACTACAGTACCTCTTCTCTCTGTTCTCCCTGGAAAAATCACACTCTTCTTTCAAATCATAGCTCCTAGAGAAGCTGGTTTACATGGATCCCCATTTCCATTGCCCCCCCTACAACACTGATTCTTCTCCCCTCTTCCCACCACTGGGCTTGTTTACCTGAGTACATTTTGTATTCTGGATGTTCATGTATCTCTTACTTTACACCGCATCTCTCAGCCTTTCTCATACAATTTCTGTGTATCTCTGCATCATCTACATATTACTTTCTTAATCTCTTATTTGATTCAGTTTGTTTTCAGTTTGTTAAGCCTAAACAATAAGATTCCAGGAACCATGAGTGTGAAGGGCTAGTTATATATTTTTCCAACATGTACTAAAAATAATATGTAACTGTTTATATATATTAAAAAAAAACTATCACTGTGCTACCTAAAATTATCTCCCTGCAGGAGGCACACACGCCACACTCAGGGAAACCTGGTTTCGGATGGACACCTTCTCAAAGGCTCAGATTTGATCTTACTCATCCTGTGTCCCCAGAACCTAGCACGCTGTGCCAGTGCGACACCTTTGTCAGATAAATGAAACTGTGAGTGAATGAATGGAACGCTGGAGATGGTCTCTACACTTCCACCAAAGCTCTCCTGAGGTGTATGGAACTGGTGGCTGTGGAACTAGAGGTCAATAAGACATTTCGAGTTTTAGTGAGATGGGCAGTGCAGGACCATGGTGTTCTAGTCACTGGGCTAGTCCTTGGGGAGTTCTAGGCAGCTGCATGGAAGGAGTGTGCAGACAGGCCAGCATCACTGTGTGGAAGCCAAAGGGGACACTGGTCGTTGTCCATATGGCATGAATCTGAAGGGCCTTAGGAAGGCCATCTGTCCCCACTGATGAGGGATCCATTCCCTGATGGGAAGCACCACCCTCTACCTTTTAAAGTGCAAATGTTTCTAATTCTTTTAAGATAAACTGACCCTTGGCTATCCTCAGATAAGGCCCCTTTGTGGATAGATTTGAGAGAATCTTGCCAAACACGGACTCAGCTCACTTCCCAGTTTTGCTCATTACTGGCAAAGAGGGGAATATTTACCAAGTGCCAAGAACTATGCCAGGCATTGTGGTGGGCTTTTTATGTCTTTAAAAGGGGAGGAGGGGTAGATTAAATGACTTGTCCAAGCTTTTTCCAGCCTCGGGTTTTTGGAGCCAGGATTTGAACACAAGGCTCATGTTCTGTCTACTATACATTCGACTAGTTCCTTTATAGTTGATAGAAGCAGAAACTAACAGCTGCCACATCTGCACCTGCAGAGAATGCTGACCTTCATGGAGTCCTGCTGCTGCAGCTGCTGCTAAGTTGCTTCAGTCGTGTCTGACTCTGAGAGACCCCATAGACGGCAGCCCACCAGGCCCCTCTGTCCCTGGGATTCTCCAGGGAGGAGTACTGGAGTCGGTTGCCATTTCCTTCTCCATCATGGAGTCCTAAATGCCTTCAATTTCTAAAGAGGTTGGTAGATTGAGTTAAAGGTAAAAAACTTGGGACACAGAAAGTACTCTGTAAATGGTAGGATTATTAAAAATTTCAGCCAGGTTATCAATAGCATAGGAATAGGATTTTGTCAGGCTGACAAACAGAAGCATTTATAGGGAAATCTTGGATCTGGATACTTAAGTATCATTTTTGTAGCTTTAAGTTAAATAGCCCATTTTAAAGATATTAGCTATTACTCTTGGCAAAACGGTGCCACTGAAAGATTTGAATATAAGAGTAGGATACTTTGACTTTTTAAAAAATAGTCGATTGCTTTATTTATTTAATTTTAGCTGTGCTAGTTCTTCATTGTGGCACAAGGGCTCTTCAGTTCAGCACACAGCTTCTCTAGTTGTGGTGCATGGGCTACAGTTCGTGGGACCAGTAATTGCAGCATGCATGGGTTGGCTGCCCCATGGCATGTGGGATCTTAGCTCCCTAAGCATGGATCAAACCAAGGTCCCTTGCATTAGAAGGCTAATTCTTAATCACTGGACCCCTAGGGATGTCCCTTGACTTATGTTTTTAAAGGACAACTCTCGGCTTCTGTGTTGAGACTCGGAGGAAGGGTAGGCACAGGAAGACCTAGCAGGTACTTGTTATAACAAGACAGGCAAGAGATGATGGTGGCTTTAAGTGGCCTGGTAGCGAAGGAAGTAGTAATAAGTGATCAGGTGATGGTAGCATTTTGAAGGTAAAGCCCAGTGGATTTCCTGCTTTGTAGACTATGGATGAGAGAGAGAGATGTTCAAGATGGCTTCAGGGGTAAGGGTCTGAAAATGACATTACAACCAACTAATGGTCTTCCTTTAACAAATAGGTAGTGAAGGAGAGGAGCGGATATTCCCTTCTAAGCACCCAGAGATCCAAGGAGGCACCTGGCAGTGTTACTGCGGGAAAAGCGCTGCCATTGTTGCCTCATTCAATATAGAGGCATTGGCCTGGAGAGCAGAACTGTGGAGGATGGAGACACAAGGGAGGAGGAACAGGATGGCTCTAAACTGAAATTTTTTTTAAGTTTTATTTATTTATTTGTGGCTGCACTGTGTCTTCGTTGCTGCACACGGGCTTTCTCCAGTTTTGATGAGCCAGGGCTGCTCTCTGGTTGTGGTTTGAGGGCTGCTCATTGCAGTGGTTTCTCTTGTTTTGAAGCGTGGGCTCTAGGTGTACAGGCTTCAGTAGTTGTACAGCATGGGCTTAGCTATCCCACAGCATGTAGGATCTTCCTGGACCAGGGATCGAACCCGTGTCTCCTGTATTGGCAGGTGGATTCTTCACCGCTGAGCCACTAGGGAAGCCCTAAACTGATTTTTTTTCCCCCTGGAGCTTCAGCTACTCTCTTGCCTTTCCTCTTCATATTTATCTGTCCTGGCCCTGGGGTCAGGCTCCTACCCTTACCCCCAAGGGTGTAGGGAATACCACTCTCCCCAGGCCTGACCCTTAAGACTGTATATTTAGTAAATATTTTCTCCGTAACAGCCTCACTTGAAGATGGTTTCAAGGGCCAGACACTTGGGAAGCAATGAGCATTTCCTGAGGGCTGCGGGCATTTTCTTTCCTAACTATTTCCAGCCTGTTTCCTTCCAGATGAAACTAGTGAACATATTCAGGCTCACATGGAGGCAGAAGCTTTCTGAGGAAAGGGCAGGCAGCCTGCAGACTCCAGCTGCTGCACTGTTTGCGGTAACTCTATTTTTAATATACATTGCTGACCCTAATGATAGTCTATTGAGATGAGGGCGAGAAATGTCTGATCAAGTGGAGATTAATTTTTGACTGTGTCGCCCAGAATGCATGAAAATGCACTCCTTTTTTCTATTTAGACTCCCAGGATGCTTTGATTGATTGACTAGTTTACAAATGAAGGTGATAAAATTAGGTTGAAGACCACATACATTTCTTAAAATGAGGCTGGCTGGTCGTGGAGACAATGAGGTTTGGACAGATTGTATTGCTGGTTTAGGCAATCTTCTGAGCATGTCAAGATTTATAGACCTGTACTGTAATGTTACAATTGCAGCTCACTGATATAGGTTTCTTTTCAAATTCTTTCCCATTTTATTTGAAAAAGGCCATTAGAGAGTTATAGACTATTGAAAAAGCTTTTTCTTTGCTAACCCTTAATAAACTCTTCCAAACAAGGACTACTGCATTTTTATATTAAATTTAGGCCAAAATCTATAAAACATGCTATCCCAGGTTGGATAATTTGATTATTATTATCTAAGTGGAGTTATGGTTCATATTGGGTTTACAGTAATGTACATAGTAAATAAAATGTAAGTTGAGATTTGTATAAAATCATAGGACACTGGGTTTTCTTTTTTGCTGCTGTTGTTTTTCCTGTGAGTCCTTCTTTAGGGGAATCTCAACCAATTTTCCCTGAAATGAGAAATTAAAAGGGAAAAAAAGAGGTCCCAACGGTGGAATTAATGTTGCATTGTACCAAAAACAAATTGCTATTAATATTTACTTGTTCTCATCATAATAGAGGCAAACTACAAATGTCTTAGGAGTTACCCGACTAATAAGATTTACCAAGGGGACCAAAAAGCATGAGAAAATATTCAGCAGAATTAGAAACAATTATTCCATTGTAAGTTATGATGTGAGAAATAATAGATGAGATTCTGAAGTTATTTATGAATTAGTCAATTCTGTTTCATACATTTTTGCCATCAAAATAACTTATGAAATAATTTTCCAGGCCCATAGCATTTTATGAGAGTTCTATACTCGTTTAAAGATTTTCTTCTAGGGCTTTCTGCAGTTACTATGAAATCATTGGTGATGCCCAGATTTTGACCTAAATTTTCCACTCTGAGGGCAGCCCGCTGGCAGTGGCAGAGACTTCCTGAGGTCTCCATGCTGGAGTTGTACAACATATGGAGAGATTCTAAGGATTTTATCAGTTTAGCAGGAAAGACTCAAAGTAGGTTGTGAATGTCAAATAAGGTGATGTAGATGAGAAGCTCAGCTTCTTGGTAAACAGTCAGAGATTTCGACAAATTAATTGTCATTACTAATATTATTTTTTGCTACACCTTTTGTTTCCAGGGGGCAGGATAAGCACAGTGCAAGTCCAAAAGTCTTTCTGAAATTGTTGCTAGCATGCTATATGACCTTGAGCAAGTCTCTTACTGTCTCTGTTCCTCTGTCCTTAGGCTGTCCAGCTACTTTCAGTGGCTGTTTTTTTCAGGGGTCAAATGAAGGGACAGATATGAAAGCTCTTTCAGAAATACAGAGTGCTGTAGGAAAATCAGTAATTATTTTTAATCATTCCTGGGTACCTGCTCTCTGGCCTTTTTAAAGGTGGAAAGTGGACCACTGTGAACAGTCAATAAGCGTAGGGGAACTTCTTGAACCACTGAGGGCAGTTTACAAGGGGGTTGCCAGTGTAAGGGAAAGGATTTAAGGGGGCTTGGGGTCAAGTGGTTTGAAGAACCCAGCAGAGCACCAGGCTGCTTCCACTGATTTAGTTTGGAAGTGGGTGAACTTTGAAATGCAGAACATCATTTCTGCAGAAGGTCATCATATTTCTTGATGATTTACACGGAGAAGGCTGAGACTGTGCTGGGTTCGTTTTAGATCCTCTAGTGCCAAGAGAAAATATGCTGATGGAAGAGGATAGTGTCCGGGTGGTTGGTAAAGGCTGCAACTGCCAGAAAAGATGGCAGAATATGGACCTAGTCGATTTCAGTGATGATAATGATGGAATCAGCCATCCTTCTCCGCCCTTTCTGGGAGACTCTGCAGTTTGGAATTTTGTACACAAGACTGCCTCAACTGACTTTTCCTCTTCTTGCCACCAAGCACTTCTCAATACTGTTGGTTCTGGCAGCAGCTGGGAGACAGTATGTGGCTTCCCCTTAGAGAGAAGTCCTGTACATCACCCCTCATCTTAGAGGCCCCCCAGGGAGCACCTCACCCCGCCGCCCCCCAGCTTCAAAAAGTGGTCTGCAGTCTCATTTCAGGGGGAAAAAATGAAAAAGATGACTGTGGGATACTTTTCAAATATCCCCATAAATTACTTAATGTTTTAAGTGTTCAGAGGCAGTGTCCATTTTCTCAATGACATTCTGTTATTTGTTTAAATAGGCCATTCATGTGGAAGAACGTACTTTTTTTCCTTTTTAACCTACGGATCTTAATGAAAAATTTTTTTTCTTTTCAAGTGGGAAAAAAATGATGCAGATTATATATACAAAAAATCGATGCATATATTTTCATTTTTCATAAGCTGACTCTTATTAAAAGACTGCCGATGATTACAGTGTAGATAAGGTAGAATTCTAGCTGGAGGAGGCTGGGTGACTCAGGAAAACCATAGTGAATGGGAGAGAACTAAGTTCACACATCCAATGGCAGTAAACCTGCTGGACTGAAGGCTCTGGACACATGGGTGGAGTAGAGGCGCCAATGGGTCCTCCCACTGATTGTCCCCTGGGGCACGTTTAACCAGGAGGCTGCTGCATTTGTGATGGTGGAAGAAAGTGTGCGTTTCCTTCCTTTGCATCACGATTCCAACACTCCGCAGAGCACATAATGACGATGTTGGCAACAGTGACGAGAGACAGTACATAATGCTCTGGTGTGATGTCACCAGTCTGTTGGTAATCTTTCTAAATGTTTGCCAGAAAGATATGAGATCTTAGCAACAGAGGTATTTAAAGGTTTGGATAAGTTTGAAACATAGCGATTTTTCAATTTTATAAGCCAACCAATCCGGGAGGCTGTTAGTCTACAAGTGTCTGCCATCTTTCTCAGGGTGTCAGAGAAAATGGAGTGACGGATCACTTTTCGGTGTCACTGCTCGAGACCAGTGACAATCAGTGAAATGATTGTGTCTGCCTCTACACATATCTGTAATTGATTGCCTAAACCCTACGACTCTCTTTCCCAGTTGATATGATGGAACATTGGAGTGAAATCACTCTCGATGAGGAGGAGCCAGGTCCATTTGTTATTTACTCCCCTGCCTGCTTCCTTCTCCCCATCCAGTGCCAATTGTCCCACAAGAGCACATTATGGTAATCAGCCAGAATGTATGTATAGGAATCAATCAAGGTGAGAGCCGTCACAAGAGTTATGACATTACAAAGTCTGTTTGTAACTTTTGATTTATGGAAGATTTTCCATTTTATAAATTGGGAGTGAGGCATGTTGGGATGGCTTAACCCTTGAATTTCCCTACAAAGAAAACATACTAGGTATTAAAGCAAATAGATAATAAGGCATTTTAATTATCCAATGCCTGTAGATAATTGGAGTTCTTGCATGTTTGGCTTGTGACGTTAGATAAATGCTCCCACTCTCTGAATGCATTCCCTATCCTTATTACAAAATAAAATTGGCTCAGTTTCTGGACTGTAAAGACATGCGATAAATTTCCATTAAGGACCAATACCGACACACAATTCTTTCTTCTGCCATGAGCCTGAGAAGCAACAATGCCATAGAAGCGTTCCCAGGGAGCTTTTCCCTGTTCTGACTGTCACTCTCAGTGAGGGTGGCCCAGGGTAAGGACTTCACAGACACCAACTCTCAGGCCCACAAGATGTTTGGCATAACAGTCTCATACCCCTCTAGTTCCTTATGGAATTGCTGAATGCTGGGACAAAGCCAGATTCAAGCTATTTCCCTAGTGCACAAAGTAACATATAGTGTTTTGTTATTAACAGATACGCTATTTTTTAAAAATGACATTATGGTTTTTGCAATATTTATTTTAATTTTTGAAAATGTATTTATTTGACTGCCGTGGGTCTTAGTTACAACACGTGGGATCTTCGATCTTCAGTTGCGGCAAGTGGGCTCTAGTTCACTAACCTGGGATCGAACCTGGGCCCCCTGCCTGGGGAGCATGGAGTCTTTCTTAGCCGCTGGATCAACAGGGAAGTCCCAATAGATATGCTTTTTGAGGCTCGGCAGCTGTCACAACCCTGGCTTAACCAGGAGACGGAAAACAAAGCGCTGTTGTCAGCTGATCACATTAGAACTGAGACCTTTTATGCTCATGTGGTGCATCACTCATTACAATGGTCTCAGAAAGTATGCTGAGCTGGTACTGACGGTCCCATTTTTCAGAAGTGGAAACAGAGCCAAAAATATGAAATAATTTGTATAAGAGCGTACTCTGGTTAGAAATAGCTCAGGATTAGAAGTTAGGCCTCTTGACTCCAAGTCCAGCACTTTTTCAGTGAACTGAATTTAATTAGTATTAATATGTGGGGCCCTCACACATGCAGGGCACAGTGCTTTCTTCTTGTCCCAGTTTCTGGAGGCCAACCATCCCTCAGTTCACCCAGGGCCCATCCAACTGTGGGTTTCAGGTTTTTTTCACTCTCACTCAGTAGCTCACTGTCCCCCTTCACAGAACCAGCATCTGCATTTCTGTGGCACTAGGGTGAGTCTGCCCCAGCACATCCATTCCTGGTGTGTAAGATATGGTCTTGCCTTTGGAGACCGAGCTCAGGGAAGAAAAATATTTGTCCTGTTCCAAGGTCACTGGGAGGCCCTTCCTTCAATGTGCTTTCTGCTTAGCAATCTTGCCACATTATCTTGTGTTGAACTAAAGTTCTGTTTCTTTTTTTATTAGCACGGTGGACCTATTCTGCTTAAGCTCCCTTTTTGTTCCTAATGTGAATCTTTAAACTAATAAGAATGCAGATCCCAGCAGACTCACTCTCTCTCTTATAATCCATTAGGAACGTAAGATCGCTGTCTCTGGAAAACTTAAAAAACCATTTAAAAACAAAAAGATGAATAAATGAAAATGTTATGAACCTGGAAATGTTAATTAAGCCATTCTCAAGGAACAGGCTTCCCAGCCCAGATTAAAACATCCCATCACTTTTAAGTAGTTAACATCTTTCTCCTTGAAATAAGTCCAAATTAAGGACAAAATCATTATAAAAAGAAATAGTAAAGAGACCAGGAAACGGTGTTAAGAATTTGGCTATCGACTGACATAGTCAAGTTAGAGCAAACCACGAAGGCCAAAGCCATAAAGTGAAGTCTATTTCCAGACATACTGTAGTTCTTGCCAAGCAATCGTCTGGGTACGCTGATGTAGAGTCAGAGGATGCAGAAGCTCACAGATCATCGCGGTCAATCTTTTCACTTTTTTTTAGATTAAGGAACTGAGACCCAGAGAGGGTGAGACAATTTCTTAAAATCATTTAATAGGGTTGAGGCTAGAACCCAAAAGCTAAACTCATAATCTAATGTTCTTTTTCCAGTGTACACTGCTGAGCAAAATGATTTCATAATAATAATAATAATAGTAGTAGTAATAACAACAGTAACTCTTTTAAAGGTACTGAATCTATAACATGGTACCTAGAAGCATGTCTCCCAGACTGTTTTCTTTTCCAGGAAAGAAACAGAGCTGAGCCTTGTGTTTCAGAATATTATTTGGCTAGCAGTCTCAGTCCTCAGAAACACAGACACAAACTGTGACGCAGAGGAAGAAAGACTGAGTCCCCAAAGTAGCTGTAACAAAGCCTGAGCACTGACTGTCATTCACTCAGCCCCGTGGAGGGCCCCTTCAGGCTCTATGCAGTATTATTTATTCCATTTGACATATAATTCCAAGCAGATTTGAAGCAGAAAGCTAGTTGGTAGCAGCCTGACAGCAAGAAGAGGCAGCTGTCATTTCTTACTGATGGCCGTTAGAATTGACAGCTGAGAGCCCAACACTGAAGGAGCAGATAGAGAAACTATGAAACTAGAAATAAGGACTAAAAGTACAGTAATACGGGACCATTTCCTTTGGGGGCAGAAAGCTCTGCAAAAGTGTCTTCTAAGGGCATCTTTGTCCTACTTCAAAGTACATAGAAATAACTCATAATGATAACTTTGTTTCATTGAGCACCTATTATATGTGAGGGATGATGCTCAGTGGGGCTTCCCAGGTGGTGCTGTGGTAAAGAATCTTCCTGCCAATACATAAGACGCAGAAGACCTGGGTTCAATCACTGCGTCGGGAAGATCCTCTGGAGTAGGAAATGGCAACTCACTTCAGTATTTCTGCCTGGAAAATTCCATGGACAGAGGAGCCTGGTGGGCTACAGTCCATGGGATCGCAGAGTCAGACACTACTGAGCACACATGCACACATGCAGGTAAGTATTTCCGTGAATCATTTCTTTCAACCCTGCAAGAGAACTGACATAATCCCTGTTTTATTGATAAGGGGACTGAACTTCAAAAAAAGTCGGTAATCATGCCCAGGAACACAAGACCAAAATTAAAAGACAAAGTGAGGATTTGAACACGAGTGGTCAGACTCTAAAATCTGTATTCTTTCCTTTGCGTTTTTGTGACTTGAATTCATCATTAACACCTGGAGTAAGAAAAGAAAGTGAAACATCATTCATGGTTTTCTCCTCAAAAGGGAATAAGGAGAATGAAATGTATTTTAGAATCTGCCACTATATATTTTTTTCTCTTTTTTAAAACTTATTTATTTTTAATTGAAGGATAATTGCTCTACAATTTTGGTTTGATTTAGAATTTGCCACTATATGCTTTTTTTGCATAGAATATGTTTAAGTCACAATCATCTCTCAATTAACTGGAATCATTGATGAATGAGGTATTAATGAACATACACAACTTTTGCAGAAAATTTGAGCTTTCCTTTAGAGTTCTAACACTAACAAATGCTAACATCTTTATTAAAGTTCTTGTAATATGTATTTACTTCTCTGCAGCATAGCATGGAAACCTCACATGTGGGCCGGGCCCCAGGAGCCATAGACTGGTTTGGGATACAGATCTGTAAACAATTCAATTGTAAAAAGGTGTAAACTAAGTGCAGTGGGAGCTGAGAGGAGGAATTAAGTTTGCCTGGCAGATAAGTTTAAAAAAATCACAATTTTAATGTGGTCCCTGGCAATAAGATGTTTAAAATATTCAGTTTTGTTTTCCAGATGAAAAATAGGCACCTGTCAAAAGTCACTGCAAAACAGTAACCACTCTAGGTGAGCAATGCCTACAATGGTTCAGTGTGAGCTTGTGCAGTCCTTTAACGATTCACCCTTTGACTTCCTGGAGGTGTATGGAATGTGGGCTCTCTTTCTCTAAAAAATATAAGAAGTTGATTGCTAGGTCTTGTGTGGACTTGGGCGGGGCTTGATATTTTTCTGTCATGTATGTACCTCTTTATGTATCTTTATAACAATATTGTGAATAAAATTATTATTATTTTTCCTTTGCTATAGAAAAATGAGGCCTAAGGTAACACAGCTGGCTAGTATCTAAGTCAGAACTGGAAATCAGGTCTTTTGATTATGGATGCAGGCCTCTTGCTAGGATGGGCCGCTGTCTCCTGTATAACTTGTCCTGGTTTAAATGTCTGCTTATTCTTTTCTGCACCTGCTAAATGTAGGATGCAATTTCTGTGCTTGCACTTGTTCCCCACGTGCATCTCAACGTCAGGCGAGCTTGCCACTGTTCAGTTACATTCTATTGGCACTCCCGAAGGCCTTCTAATTCATTCATTCAATTAAATACTTTTGAGCATATACTTCATGCCAGGCAGTAGCTTTGAGACACTGGGAAGAGTACCCTGTCCTCAGAAAACTAAGAAGTAACGACAACAAACAGCTTATATTCCAAGAGGAATTCCAGACACAACTAATGTGTATAAAAGGCAGACTGTGGTAAATGTCAGCTTTATCAGAGGAGCAAGCAAAATACTAAGGAAGCACAAAGGAGAGATTGATTTTGACGGGTGAGGCAACAAGATGATGAGGGAATATCTTGAAACACGTCCTGGAGGACATGACATTTCAGTTAGACCTTCACAACTGAGCACTATATTTTGTATTGTTCTAGGTTAGTCAGCCATTGCTGTGATAATGTGATATAACAAACAACCCCCAAATATCAGTGGCTTATAACAGCAAATGTGTATTTCTTGCCTATGCGTCCTTGGAGAAGTTCCCTATAGGTCTGTGGGTCCCTGGGGAAGTTCTGCCTTAAGCTATAGGCGAGGTTCAGGTATACGTGTCTCATTTTGGGACCCAGATTGAAGGAGCAACAGCTACCTGTTGAAGGTAATGGTGTAGGGAGGTGGCACAAGAAAGGGTTTGTTACCATTGTTTAATCAATATCATGTCCGATTCTTTTGCAAATCCATGGACTGCAGCCTACCAGGCTCCTCTGTCCATGGGATTCTCCAGGCAAGAATACTGGAGTGGGTTGCCATTTCCTTCTCCAGGGAATCTTCCCAACCCAGAGATTGAACCCACGTCTCCTTCATTGGCAGGTGGGTTTTCAACCACTGAGCCACCAGGGAAGCCCCACAAGAGAGGATGTGCTGTGCTGTGCTTAGTCGTTCAGTTGTGTCCGATTCTTTGTGACCCCATGGACTGTAGCCTGCCAGGCTCCTCCGTCCATGGGAATTCTCCAGGCAAGAATACTGGAATGGGTTGCCATGCCTTCTTCCAGAGGATCTTCCCAACCCAGGGATCAAACCCAAGTCTCCCACATTGCAGATGGATTCTCTACCATCTGAGCCACCAAGGAAGCCTAAGAATACTAGAGTGGGTAGCCTAACCCTTCTGCAGGGGATCTTCCCAATCCAGGAATTGCATTGGGATTTCATTGCATTTCAGGTGGATTCTTTACCAGCTGAGCTACCAGGGAATCTCACAAGAGAGGATACCCAGTTCTTAATGGGAGAAACCTGCTATGCCTCCTTAGTCTCTGCTTGGAACTGGAACACTGTCAACTGTCACGTCTACCCACATCCCATTATTCAAAGCAAGTTATGTGGCTAAGCTCAAAATCAACAAAAGGAATAAGAAATATACCTTAGTCCCAGGCAGGTCAGGAAGGGGCAATGAGGGAAGGAAATGTTGTAAATAAATAATGTAATCTACCCTGTGGTCTTACTGTTTGGGGCGGGGGGTTATACTCAATGTGAATACATGATCCTTGAAGGGAAATAAAGCCCTTCTTTCTGTGGAGGTCTTCTCTATTCCCAGGGGAATGTGGGCTGTGTGGGAAGAGGGATGAGGAAGGCAGAGGGGGTCTGGAACGTTTTGTGACACCCAGGTGACTCTCACCTGCACAACAGCTACCCCAACAGGAAAGAGCTTTGTTCATCTCTCACTGTGGGCCCTCCAGTGCCTAACCCTGAGAGAGCGCTTGAAGAATGTTTGTTACGTGAATGAATCAATGAAAACTCCAAACTACCATGTTTGCTGCTTTGATCACTCACATCCTAGACAGTGGTTCCATTTTATCGATGGTTGATACATATAAGGCCTCAATCAATAAATACTGATCTATTTGTGTGACATAATTCTCTGCAGTCATTACAAGTGATGTGGTAGAAGAATATTTAATGACTCTCTGTTTTGATAAAATGTCTCTCATATACATTGGAGTGACTTCAATTTTCTTTTTTCACTCATTTTTACTTTCTAAAGTTTCGATAGTAAGCCCATATTTATTTTACATAAAATGCAGTTATTTAAAAAATAAGATTAATATTCAGCATCACATATGAACAGCATATTCTAATTTGAGATACCATCTGGAAAGCACCATTCCTTGGGATGTAACATTTTTATTTTAACCCTTTATGGCAAGATGTTCTAAATAGTGGATCCAAGGATAGCAGTCAGTCAGCTGAGATTTGGTCTGTGTTCATATAGGAGGAATGTAAAAATTAGCCCCAAATTGGAACTTACCTTAGGCTTTTTAAAATATTTAATAATTGGCTGTTGTCTATCATTCTGATACAACTTGGGACTGAGGAGGCCTGGGCTAGGCCCTCTACCAGTTGTTGAACAATTGGGCAAGTCATCCAATTGTTTGAAGCTAAATTTTCCCAAAAGGAGAATGAAGTTGATTCCTGCCATGCATTAGTCTAGGCAGGAATAGACCTGACAGTTTAGGTACCAATGGACCCTGATTTAATGAAGATGTTCTCATGAAATAGAAAAAGCTACAAATTTTCCTCATAAACTGCCTTATCTCTAAACTCAAAATGGATTAGTATTATTCATCATCACTGATTAAATGCCATTCAGTTGGGATAATAATACCTACTATAACAAACACACCCCAAATATATAATGACTCAGGACATAAATCTATTTCTCATTCTTGTAATAGTCCTAAGTATTCCATCTCAATAGTCATCTCTCTTCCATGGAGTAATTCAGGGATACAAACTTCTTCCACTTTGGACTTTGATCTTCTTCAGAGCATCGTTTTACAGGCATCTATAACACCATATGGAAAAACCTGAATGAACTTTTTGGGCAACACAAAAAAGGTTGGGACATAGAAATGGGACATAGCCCATTTCTTTAAAACTTTGTCAAGAAATAGCACCTGTCACTTCTGCCCATATCCTATTGGCTACAACATAGATCAATGGCTCTGCTTAATTGCAGGTGAGGCTGGGAAATGTAGATAGTTCTGAGTCCTGGAAGAAGAGGAAGGAAATTGAGGGGACCCACTTGCAGCATCTCCCACAAATGTCTAGTATATGGCAGGCTCAGTGCTAGTCAACAAGGATACTAAGATAAATCAGACACTTTGCCTGGCCTAGAATAGGTCCTCCTCTAGTGGGTGAGACTACACTATATGGACAGATAATTGTAATGTTGTATAGAATGTGCTGCTGCTGCTGCTAAGTCACTTCAGTCGTGTCCGACTCTGTGTGACCCCAGAGACGGCAGCCCACCAGGCTCCCCCGTCCCTGGGATTCTCCAGGCAAGAACACTGGAGTGGGTTGCCATTTCCTTCTCCAACACATAAAAGTGAAAAGTGAAAGTGAAGTCACTCAGTCGTGTCCGACTCTTAGCGACCCCATGGACTGCAGCCTACTGGGCTCCTCCATCCATGGGATTTTCCAGGCAAGAGTACTGGAGTGGGGTGCCATTGCCTTCTCCGTAGAATGTGCTAGAACAAAGCAATAAAGGTGAGCCAGTGAGAACACTGTGAATGTGAAGGGAGAGCCACTCTGCCTCACTCTGCCTGTAATGAAGGGAGATCATGAAATGCCTTGATTACGTCAGTTTCACAAATGTTTATTGAGCAGCTACTAAGAGCCAGCCACCTGTTCTGTGCAGGTTGCTGGAAATACAGATACGATTCTAGCCCTCAGGGGAGATGGATATATAAGCAGGCAAATTCAAACGGATAATTTCTCAGATGACTGGGAAACGGGAGGACTATAATGTACATGTTATTGGATTAAATGCTCTGGATTTGAATCAGGCATACTCGGTCTTGAATTCCATCTTTAACTCTGTTAAAGTTACTGTGTGACTCTGGGCAAGTTTTCCAACCTCTCTGAGCCTTTGTTCTAATTTTAAAACAAAAATAACATTTACTGATATGGCAATATATGATCTTAGGACCCAGAAAGTGTGGCTCTTCTACATACCAACTTTGCAATTTTGGGGAGACTCATCAAACCATTCTGGCTTTATTATCCTCATCTTTAAAATGGGATTGTTAATAGTACCAAATATGGCTGGTAGGCACCTGTGAATCCAGAGAACAAATTCCCTGAACCATGCCTGGTACATAAAAATTGCTCAATGAGTGTTAGGTCTCATCACTACCTACCTTACAGTTTGCTATGGACATTAAATGAAATAATATCAGTGCCTGGCAAACATTCAATCGATAGTAACAGTTATTATTATTATAAGTGATAAGCTGAAGACAGGATGACCAGTGTCCTAAAAAGAAGCTGCTGAGAAACCAGATAGAATAGAATGACTGAAGCAAGGGTCCCTGACCCACAGGTTTCTTCTTCGCCCGTCCTGAGGCAGATGAAGCAATGAAGGCTGTGGCGCTCGGAAGGACAGTACTACCAGTGTCAGGTCGAAGGCTGTTAATTTCCTTATTTGTTTCCTCTGCCTCTTCCATTGCTGAGGGCTTTGAGAGTATGCCGTAAACTAAGTGGAGGCAGGCCGGCATAAATGATTTTCTCCAAGGATATAGGAGGAAGGCCTCCCTAAATACAGCATTCATTGGTTAGAGTTTCCAGAACCTTCCAAAATTCGGTCTCCTTTTATAGCATCCCACAAGTCCAAAGTCATGAAATAAAGGCATGGTAATAGGCAAACACAATTACAGCACCCAGATAGCTCCTTGGCAGGTAGAGGGTGTTTGAGAACACTGACTGGGGTCTCATTTTCTATAATCAAGCCCAGCCCTGCTGTGATCACTATAGTATTATGACCTATGGGGCAAAGACGGTACCATACGTGATATTTCATTTTTGGGTAGCTGGGGGTAGTAATGAACCAGTTGCAGTCAAGTGCATTAATCTCCCCAGCTATTCAAAACGAAACTTCACATACAGCAATTTGTTCTTCATTGCTTTTCCTCGCACTGTAGCCTTTTCAAATGACTCTTCCTACAAAAAATTGAAAGAAAGAAAGAGAAAGAAAACTCAATGAAAAAAAGATTTTAACCTTTGCTAAATGTTGACTTCTTTTCTGATTGTTGATAATAATGTCAAATACATCCCACAGATATGCAGCTTAGTGTTCACATTGTGATACTATTATCCTCATATTGGTTGATTATGAATCTTAAAAGATGGAATAAATATGCAAAGAGTTGGTATAGCATAGATTCCAGAGCTACTTTCATACTGTTTAAATTATCAATCGGTATTTATCCAAACTCCAAGGAGCACCCTAATCAATCTCACTCTGGAGAATTACTCAAACAATTATTATGCATTTAAAGAAATAGAAGTTAATGATTAAAAACACATTATTGAAAATGAAAGACTCTGGCATAGGTAGGTACAGAAATATAACACAGCTGTTAATCCTCCATAAATTTGTTTTTAATAACACTGATGTTTTGGTTGCATATAATAACTATTTCATTAAATCTAAATTAAATGCATGGTTAGGCATATTTAAAACATGTAAATGTAATGTGTAGGGAGCATATTCCATTTTATGTTTCTACACTGTTCTAATAATTTTCCAAATTCAACTTGACTAGGTGTAGGGAAATACCTGGTCATTTATATGACACCTTCTTTCTGATATCATTAAGGGCTCCAGAAATTTAATACCCCTGAGTTCTAAACACATCACTAGTTAGTGTGCAGGAAAGACAATGTGTTTATCTGCTGGAAAGAAATGCTTATGGACCCAAATGAAAGGAGGGAAAATGCTTTTAAATAATAGTAAAATATGCATTTTGCTTTTTAAAAAAATAAAACAAAGAATTGAATACTAAAACAAGCTATCTTGGAATAACAATCAAGAGTGTGTTGTGCATGATTTTTCATTTATGGAGAGCAGGAGGCATTAATATACTTGCCTATGGCTTGTGCATTACTATTCCCAGCTATGCAGAAATGGAACGTGATTTACAGCAAC
This sequence comes from Bubalus bubalis, assembly GCF_019923935.1. NCBI lineage: Eukaryota > Metazoa > Chordata > Mammalia > Artiodactyla > Bovidae > Bubalus > Bubalus bubalis. The sequence goes on along the minus strand of NC_059162.1, from coordinate 82,310,886 downwards.
ACGTTCTTTGTTGCTGTTCCAACATACCTATTGTCTTCCCTGCATTCTGACTGGCTGGCTGGCTGGGAGAGGGGATGGTGCTGGACCGCACTCAATCATTATGGGTGTCTACAAATAGAGTAGGTGTATGTGAACTGGGATTTTTCAGCTTTGTATAACAAGCAAGCCAATCAGAGCACAGAAAGAACAATAGCTGAAGGTTTTACTGCTCTTTAAGTTTCCCCACTGATTCCCATTGCGACTGATTATATCACAGACGTTATATAAAAATCACATTAAATGCCAACTAAATCAAGACTTTTCATATCTTTTTTTCAAAGCAATGAAATTCAGGACAAACACTATACTATGCATGAAGATCACCACCTAGAGATCTAAACTCTTCATTCCAGACGTCATATTTGAAAATGGAACTAGAGAAAAGTGTAGTTTATTCATTTTGTTATTTTCTGTGCTGCTTGCATTGCTGTTTTGAAAGCCCACCATAGGAGAGCTCAATTAAGAAGCTTCATAATTTTCACTGGTTAACTTTGATTAAATAGGCTGTCTTGGAAATGCATTGAGTAAATTTAGGCTGTAAATTACCTGTAGTGAGTTCTCAACTCTGAAATTCTGGAGTATTAGTTGCTTGGCCAGGCCATTTCTTTCAGAAGGGTTATACTTTACCAGCTGATATGGAATGGATGTACTTCATTTTATCAGAGCAAGAACAAGAGACAGAAACTTCTTTCTACTGGTTGAAACAACAGGTATGTGGAAAGAAAAGATTTTCCTCTCTACTGCCAGCTGTATCAATAAAAGTGTAGATCAGAGGTTCTCTTTAACCAAGTTTTTTTTTTTTTTTTTTAAACTTACTAATTGTTAGCTAGCTTTCCAGGTCATGGTATTTGCCAAACATTAGAAAAAGGATAACTAAACGAATAGGTTCTCCATTATGTGCTACTTCTTAGACAAGAACAACAGTCTCTACAGATAAGCAAGCTCTTTCCCACTGAGCAAATGGGAAAACCAAGCCTGTTTCAACCACGGCTGGTAAATCAAGGAGCTGAACCCATCTGAGGTGATAGCTGGCAGTTTATAGCTACTCACATCACTCCCTCTTTCATATTTTTAAGGGCAAGGCTGAAAATTCGATAACATTTGCAAATTCTGTATAATGATGATCAGTTTTAGTTTCTTGCTGTATGGCATCAGGCAAGTTCCACAGTCTTCTGAACCTCAGTTTTCCTCATCTCTGAAACGGGTATAGTAACCACACGCGCCTTACTGACTTTTTCTGTAGATTCAGTGAGATAGTGCATTTAAGGCACTTATGCAGGGCCTGACATGTAATACTCAATAAATGTTAGGGCTTAATGTTATTAACATTTTTCTTGGGTGTATCTACATTGTTTAACACATGTCTGTTTAATAAAAACAGCTTAAAAGTTTTTCCTTTGACTTTTAAAACTTTATCAGCAATTAATTAATTCCATCTGAATATCAGTCTTGTCAGTTGGGCATAGCATTATTTTATCCTCCTTGGTTGCTGAGAAGGGTGAGATAAAGAGGAATTGAGTAGCTTGCACACTACAGCGCTAATGCAAGTCCTAGAATCTATATTTTTGACTCATTTACTTCTATCACATGAGTGGGGCTGGGAGAAGAAGGTCCAAAGCCTCCAGAATACACAAGGTTTCTCTGCGGTGCAGAACTGTTTGCAGATTCCAGTTAAGGGGTTATAAATTTTGTGTTGAGGAGGGTAAGTCTGTTGGTCAAGGGAAGTGGCAGCATTTAAAGACAGATAGCCAACATTGCCTTCCAAAAAGAAAAATAGTGTCAGCAGCATTCACACTTCTGAATATATTAAGTTTGTAAATCCAGGGTGCAAATTGTTTGTAGAATCTCAATTAAAGCCCTTATAATATTGTCATTCGTAATCAGCTCACTATGAAAACAGGGCTTCCAGAGGGCACCAAAATCATTTGAACTTGCGATCTGTAATAGATTTGAATATTCAGATAAGGTCAGCGGTCAGAGCAGAGGCGACAGTTTTGGTCAATAAACAGGTTTAGTGAGACAAAATCTTTTTGTCTACATGGGAATGGCTTGGAGAAATTGGTTCTCAAGGGGGAATTAAAAGATTAAATTCAGCTGTGTTGCCAATTTATTTGCAGGCCTAACAAGTGTGTGATGAAAAAAAAATCTTTGGCGTGGGGAAGTACCCGTCCTGTGAGAAGCCCCTGTTGAGTGGGCTTCCAGGCAGCAGCCTTGACTGCAGCTGAGACTGGGCTTGATAGAGGCCTGCTGGGTGGAAAGAGACAAAAAGCATCCCAGGGCCAGGCTCAGGCTGTCCTGGATTAAGCCAGCCCACAGGGGGACACAATAGCTGGGTGGCTTTCTTTTACTTTGTTCCACTCCTGCTATCCTCTCCTTGACCCTTAAAATTGCTTTCTCTGAATTGTGTTTTGGCATGAAGCCTTGGCTGACAAGTCATTACCAACTCCTTTCTGTGAAGACCCACAGAAATAATTTCTCTCTGATCTCAATACTAGGAAGTCTCATGTTTCTCTGGAAATGCTTGGTTTACCTGAAGGACACTGTGAACCATTCAGTTCTATGTGTTTTACACCATATTTTCGAGAGCCTGAGGGGTCTTCTGGGTTGCTTAAGGAGCTTGGGAGCTTGCTTTGAGGTTGGGAGTCGAGAGCAAAGGGCTCTGAGACCCAGATTCCAGCTTTTACCTTGAGCAGCTCTGCATTTATTTGTTTTCTGCATCTGCATTAGATTTTATTTGAAGAAGGGACTCAGTGGCCGACAAAAATGTTTGGAAACCACCGATCTTATGCTAACACTTCTTGAGGTACTTGGAATAAACTCGAACCTGGAACCTGAGGGATCTGCTCTTATCTCTTTGTCTCATAATGTATGGTCACTCCTTAGGCATTATTTACACTGATCTTCTTTCAGTCCCTGAAGTAAACCAAGGTCTTTCCAACTTCCTGACTGCTAACTGGAATCCCCTTTCTCAACCCTTTGCCTGACTGTCTCTTTGCTATGGAGTCAGTTGGGTTTATGTTCAGCAACATAAAATAGTGAAAACTAAAGAGCAGTGGGCTGAACAAGAAAAGAAACACTTCTATACCTCTTCTGTAGAAAACCAGGATGTTCTACATATACAAACTGGTTTGAAATTGGGAAAGGAGTACGTCAAGGCTGTATACTGTCATCCTGCTTATTTAACTTATATGCAGAGTATATAATGAGAAATGCTGGACTGGATGAAGCACAAGCTGGAATCAAGATTGCAGAGAGAAATATCAATAACCTCAATGGATATGCAGATGACACCATCCTTACGGCAGAAAACCAGAAAAACTAAAGAACCTCTTGATGAAAGTGAAAGAAAAGAGTAAAAAAGTTGGCTTAAAGCTCAACATTCAAAAAACTAAGATCATGGCATCCGGTCCCATCACTTCATGGGAAATAGATGGGGAAACAGTGGAAACAGTGTTAGACTTTATTTTTGGGGGCTCCAAAATCACTGCAGTTGGTGATTGCAGCCATGAAATTAAAAGACGCTTACTCCTTGGAAGGAAAGTTATGACCAACCTAGATAGCATATTCAAAAGCAGAGACATTACTTTGCACACAAAGGTCCGTCTAGTCAAGACTATGGTTTTTCCAGTGGTCATGTATGGATGTGAGAGTTGGACTGTGAAGAAAGCTGAGCACCGAAGAATTGATGCTTTTGAAGTGTGGTGTTGGAGAAGACTCTTGAGAGTCCCTTGGACTGCAAGGAGATCCAATCAGTCCATCCTAAAGGAAATCAGTCCTGGGTGTTTATTGGAAGGACTGATGCTGAAACTGAAACTCCAATACTTTGACCACCTCATGCGAAGAGTTGACTCATTGGAAAAGACTCTGATGCTGGGAGGGATTGGGGGCAGGAGAAGAAGGGGACGACAGAGGATGAGATGGCTGGATGGCATCACCGACTTGATGGACAAGAGTTTGAGTGAACTCTGGGAGTTGGTGGTAGGCAGGGAGGCCTGGTGTGCTGCGATTCATGGGGTTGCAAAGAGTTGGACACGACTGAGTGACTGAACTGAACTGAACTGGACTGAACTGAACTGAACTGAACCAGGATATGGAGTCTAGTGTTCATCTTCAGAGTGTCATCTAGACTTCCATGTTTCTTCTCTGCCATCATCAGGATATGCCTTTCATTTTCAAGATCACTACACTGTCCAAAGTGGCCACAGGAGCCATTATCAGTTGTTGGTAGGAGAAAGTGGGGGGCTTCCCTGGTGGCTCGGTGGTAAAGAATCTGCCAGCAATGCAGGAGATGCAAGAGACATAGGTTCAGTCCCTGGGTTGGGAAGATACCCTGGAGGAGGGCATGGCAATCCACTTTGGTATTCTTGCCTAGAGAATCCCATGGACAGAGGAGCCTGGTGGCTACAGTTTATAGTGTCGCAAAGAGTCAGACATGACTAAAGTGACTGAGCATGCACACAGGAGGAAGGGGCCACAAATGACGCTTCACCCAGCTAAGGCTGATGTCTTGAATACATTTCCAGAAGCCCACCCAGTATTTCAATTTACGTTTTATTGGTGACGACTTAGTCATATGGTCATCTGCAGCTGCAAGGGATGCCGGAAAATGTAGTGTTTTATTGCGGCAGCAATATGCCTAGCTAAAAATTGAAGTTTGATTATTAAGAAAGAATACTAACTAGAGGGAAAATTAGGGAGAACTCAGGTTAAATTTCAATTCCCCCATTCTAAATTTTGATCTTCCTTAATATTGCTCTCTTAGAACACAATTGTTCCTTTATAAAATTTTCACAATTTATAACTATATATCTGTGAAAATTTGTCTATGTAACAGAACGGCAAGTTCTTCAAGGGAAAATTTTGAGTCTTTTTATATCCTATACTCCATAAGCAGTGTCCAACAAAATGCCTTTCATCTAATATGTTAAATAGATTTTATCATTTAAGAGAATGAATAAATTATATTTCCCTGATTGTATTGGTTGCTAGAAAATTCAGAGCTGAATTTGTGGTTTAGCTTCATTTAATGTTCAGGGGTTCCTGAAGGGCATTTAGGGCACTAAGTTCACTCTAGGCTCTCAATTTTTTACTCCTACTTTCTCTTTAATTTCCTAATTTATTCAGTAAATTTGCTTACATTGTACAGATTATATAGTTTTGAGGCTTATCTTACCTATTTGGAAATTAAGGGAAAGGTATAGCTAAATGAACACAGTAAAGGACAGATAAGATTTAAGTATTCAGCAGGAATGCTGCAAACAAAATTTTTTAAGTGTGGAAAAAAAATCCAACAACAATAAAGATAATAGACATTTCTCTCAGCATATTGTTTGATGTTCCCAGTTCTGGGATGCATTAATGTTAGTAAAGAATAATTAACTAACCATAAAACAGGATGTTGTTTGAAAGTCACTACTAAGCAGCAGGAGTTCGGTTAAGATCACACTTAGGAAGCTAAGGATGATTAACCTTTGCCTAGGTTATAAAATGGCCCATTTGAGAACTGTTGCCACTGGATATATTACCTGGATATCAATTGGATTATTGAGTGAGAGGTTTTACATGATGTTTAGTATGATGATATATCTCTGGTTACAAACTGTTTATGACAAGTGGAAAAGCCAATAAAAAATAAATGAAGATTTAAATGGATTTTTCTTCTTTATGTGAGTTGAGGTTAATTTATGCATATATACCTCAATACCTGTATATTTAAAAGAGATACCAGTTTATTATTTGTAATGAAGAGAGACTGCTATTGAATATGTAAGTGAAATTGTAATGCTGACATTGGAGCTCCTGTTTAAAGGGGATTTTCAGTTCACTGAGATTTTTCATTGGAATTTTTATTTGGTGCAAACTTTGCCAACTGAACCTTAGTTTAATCTGGCAATGTTACAGATCAAGAGAAGTCACTCTCATGAACTTGCAATAAATTAAATTGCAAATATACTGTATTTCTTTACAATTACAACTTTGATTTGTCAAGTGCACATCCTGGGGCAATCATTTTTTAAAAATTGTTAGTTTTTTTTCTTAATTAAAGGTAAGTTGTGCTTACTGTCTTTAAACTATTTTGCTGATATTAGCCTAAAAGTATTTGTGGACAGGAACTTCATCTCTTAAACTTCTTTTTGCATTTTCCCTAGTGTTTAGCACATGTTATATACGTGGTAGGGGCTTGATAAATTCTGAGTTTAAAATGACTCCCCTTCTCTCTCTCCTCCCTTCAAAAAGTGTTAATAGCATCTCTACTACATTTTGGGCTCCTTGCAGAGAATTAAGATACAAAGATGAGTAAGATGTATGTGTCCTGTCTTAGGTTAAATAAGGGTTGGGGTACTGATATGCATGATACAGATGATCCAAACTGAAGCTTTCTCCACCCAGTAGTTTGTTGTGGCATCACCTTGTGACGATTAAATAAGGGAATCAATGAGAAGATATTTGGCTACCATGGATGCTACCTCAGGAGTTAGCTGGGTGAAGCAATATAGGGAAAATGGTCTGTAAACTATAAAATGCTGTGCAAATATATCATTATCATAAATTATGTACATGTCATTCTCCATCACCATCAAATTATGAGCAAGGACTTTAATTCATTTCTCCATCTTCAGCACATATATAATAAGCACTCAATAAATGTGTGCTTTGGTAGAATATTGAAGATGTATTTTTTAGTATTATAATCATCATTACTAGTACTTGATGATCAATCACCAAGTTGTGTCCAACTCTTCGTGGCTCCATGGACTGCAACATGCCAGGCCTCCCTGTCCCTCACCATCTCCCGGAGTTTGTCCAAGGTCATGTCCATTGCATCAGTGATGCCATACAACCATCTCATCCTCTGTCACCCTCTTCTTTTGCCTTCAATTTTTCCCAGCATTAGAGTCTTTTCCAATCAGTCAGCTGTTTGCATCAGATGGCCAAAGTACAGGAGCTTTAGCTTTAGCATCAGTCCTTCCAAAGAGTATTCAGGGTTGATTTCCTTTAAGATTCAGTGGTCTTGTTTTGTCTTGTTAGGATGTTGATATATGACATCCAGGGTTATCCTCCACTTAAGAGTGCTCTGACTAAGCTGGGGTGCCTGGCAGAGCCGTTGAACCTGAGTTCCTTTGCCCTTCACTGGAACCCTAGGTCACAGGTAGACAATAAAGCACAACAAGCCAAACAGACAAACACAATTACAATAAGAACCACTAGTAGCTGAATAGACTTGGTCAGAGCCAACAAAAACTATTAGCTTACCTGATTCCACGATTCCACCTTATTCTAACTTCTGAGTTCTTAGAATTTTCTGTATAATGTCAAGTTTAGTTGTATTTACATGGAAAACAGATCTACAGGAGGAAAAACCCTCCTTTGTTTTAAATTCCTCAAAGGCCTGAAGTTCTTTGTGAAGCTCCTATTTTGTGATACTTGATTATTTTTCACTCATATGAACTACGGATATGCACAGTAATAAATGCTTTACACTCATAATCTTTTACTCCTGTGCAAAAGCCTGTAAGGTAGGTATTATTATCATCACTATTTTACAGATGAAAAACTGAAGGTTAGAAAGGCTTGCCCAGGGTTATAATGCACTTATGCCATATAACTACTATTGAAATCTCTGGCTTTCATATCCTTTAATTATTATTCTCATTATTTTTTATTTATTTTAAATGGAGGCTAATTACTTTACAATATTGCGGTGGTTTTTGCCATACATAGTTATTATTTTAAGACATACTTTTTCAATCTTGTTTTCTTGCTTTATTATTTCAAAAGGATTTTTTAAAAAATCCATCTCAAATTTTATGTTGAACATTACCAAACATACAAGGAGCATCCATATCTCATCCAAATAGATGAAGAAGCTGTTGATATTTTACCAGATTTGCTCTTTCTCTTTACACACACAAACACTTTTTTTTCCTGAAACATTTGAATGTAAGTTATGGAGACAATGACATTTCATCCTTGAATGTTTTAGCATGCATTCCCAGGAGGAAGGACATTCTTTCAAATAACTCATAATATAATAACAATACCATCATCCTAGTTAAAAAAATTTTTTTAAGTGGCAATATTTCCATAATATCATCTAATTGTTAGTTTGTATGAAAATCGTCCCAGTTGACCCTAACATGCCTTTTATGTGTTTGTAACCATTTCACTATGTTCTCCCTTAGATTTGAATCTCTAGGGACTTCCAAGGAAACAAGGTCAAAGTCAGACCGTGGCCAGATGGAGTGACTACAGATTCCCATCTCTAGGTTCACAACTTTTAGTCTAGAGGCTTTCTCTTTTCCTTTTCCTCCTCCTCCTCCCTTTACATTTCTTTTTGGCTTCATTATTCTTAATCTTTGATAGCATCTAAAATATCAAATAATACTTGTTCATGAAATACTACTTGAGATACTTTTTATGCCTGCATTTAAAAAATACTATTTTCATTATAAAAGTCATACATTCTAATTGAAGAAAATTTAGAAAACTCGTAAAGTAGGAAGAACTATTTTAAAAATCTATTACATTCTCTACACTCATACCTAATCACTCATACATTTCCTTTTAGAGTTTTTTTCTCTGCACAGAATGCTTCAAAAACAATGATAAAATGCATTTATAATTTTGTACTCTTTTTTTTCCCCACGAGAATTTTGTGAAAAACATATTTATACCATAGTGGTTAAGAATGTGGGTTTGAGTCAGACTGTAGGGGTCCAAATCCTGATTCTGCCACCTATTAGCTGTGTGACACTGGGTAAGCACACAACTCATCACCCAAATAGGAACATGAAGGGGGACACTGTTCAGGATTAATCCAAGACATCAGGCACAAAGTGAGACTACCCCAGAATGGATGGGCACCCCATGGCAAGTTGCCCAACAAAGGCTCAGTTTCCTCTCCAAACAAAAGATTATAGGGACACTCAAATGACATAATTGAAAGATAGTACATAGCTTAGTGGGTGTGCAATAGATGTTGGCTACTCTTTTGGCCTTTATAAGCATCCTTTTTTATGGCTGTGTGATACTCCACTGGGAGACACATTGCAGTTCCTGTCATATTTAGGGGCATCCTTTTGCAGTGTTCTGGTGCTTCTCCCTCTCCTCCTCCCTCCATTCCCCCTCCTGCCCCTAACTGATAGATTGAGCCATGAATCTTGCTCCCCAGTGGTCCTCACTGAGACTCTTGTGATGTCCCAACTCATCACAGGGATGGCCTTGGCTCATCCCCATTTCACAGGGTACAAATCCTGAGGCTTCAAGGTCATACTGTTAGAAAATGATGGAATGAACAGACAAGTCCGCCTATGCTTATCGTAGTTTCTACCTATACCAAGTTTTATAGTAATGACAATTGCCTCAAAGAAAACCCCACATCAAAGAGAATCAACATGCATAACTCCTTTTAGAGAGAATCACAAAAATGACAACTCTGTACAAAGACATCATAAGTAAGGCAAAAGGATGATACAGTAAAAGACAGATTGGTCTTCAGGGTAACCCAGTACTCTACGCCCTCGTCTAAAGAAATCAGTTCCAGAGCTCCAGAGAATGGAATCTATGCTCACCATCCAGACCTCTCAGACTAACTTATATTCTTTACCAACCACCCAGTAACTCCCACAGCAGTGAGGCTTATCAACTACCGTTGGATCCCCCGCTGCCTCCCCGCTGCATTGTGGGAGTGGTCAGGAAGATTTCTCTCCTTTGGTTAAGGATGTGTGGTTTGAATACTAAACACACACACCACACAAGCACAATATCTGTACACATACAGTGTCGTTTTTGTTTTTTTTTTTAATCTTTCTTTCCACAAAATATAAGATCCTAGAGGGCAGAGACAGCATCATAATTACATTTTATCTCCATTGTCTGAGATAAGACATGACACTGAATACCTTCAATAAATATTTGTCAAATAATGAACACACGAGTGAAGAAAGGGAGGAAAGGAACTCTGTCTGTGGATGGACAATTTTCCTAGAATCTTCTAGCTGGTTATGAGCGCACTGAGGATGACCATGATGCTTTTAATCAGAGAATATTGTTTGGAAAACGAAACATGATTCAGTGTCCTCTCTTCCCACTGGAAAAAGCTGTGTTCCTCAAATGCCATTCCAAATATAGGACATGATGCATACCCCAATACTAACACATGCCATTTGAAGCTTTAACAAGACAGTCCTCCTTCAAATTTATAACAGTCTATGTTTAAAAACCTGACAAAACCAAAATGTGTTCTCCATAAATTATAGTGGCACCATTCCCGCTGCCGAAGTGAAGGTGGTGTCAGCATTTCCATTATTCCTTGGATCACTGTGTTTCAGGGTTTTAGTTCTTGGCTATAAAAATGCATCTTGGGTTTAAAACTGGCAAGGAACACCTCAGCCTTGGAACACATTTGCTTCACCAAGTTTTGAGAGCAAAGCCTATTTGTTTACTTCCCCCTCCATCGATGATGTTAGTGAAAACATCTATGAATTTAATTTTCAATTTTATTCCCTTTTTAAAAAAAAAATCTGAATAGTTTCAGATTTTTACTGAACAATAGTAAAATCTTGTTTTGGAGTTAGGAGAAGAAAAATGTCTGTAAGCCTTACTTTTAAAGAAAGATACTGTTCTGAAACTAGCTGCCCGCCTCCTCTCCACTCAGATTTCATTAAGGAAGGGTTAACAATGGCTTTATTTTGACATGGGCAAATCAGATGGCTACGGTTGGTGGTGAAATTTGATTATCTGATTAGCTTAATAACCTCTCAACAACAGACCTTATTCTGTAGCTATTTGTTAGGTATAATTTCCCATTGGCTTCCCGGAGAAATCATTTAGTATAACTGTTCATACACTTAATTAAATTTCTTTGGTTTTATTTAAGTATGTATTTATTTGTGGTCCCTTGGGCAAGTAACATTTTTCAATATGGTTCTTGAGAGTGTTATCAGAATGCCAATTTTTAGAAAGGGACTACAACTATTAATTTAGTTCAATGAAACACTTAAATGGCTTCAAAAAGGTGTGATGCTCATCCATATGAATGACAGCTTTCCCTAAAAATTAGAAGTTACTTATCTGAGGTTTTATTGATTCTTTTTGAACTTTATACATAGATGCATATATATGTGCTTCCACCTTAATTATATTGTTTGGCTTTTCTCAATAAGCCCCTGTGCTTATTGAAGGCAGGGCAGGAAGAGACATACCTCATCCCAAACCGTCAGAGAGGGCTCCCCAGAGGAGGCAATACCTAAGCAGAGCACCAGTGCAAGGGTAGACATAAGATAGGCTTAGGAGAGAAAAACGCAATTAAGAGAGTAAGACAGGAGATACTCTTAAATAAGAGGTCAAATTATCACAAAGTCATTTATTTTCTAGGCTTAAGCAACATACAGTTTTGGGGTGGCAAGGGATATGCAAATTAATGGCTTATTACAGAGCCACTAAAGTGAATACTTAAAAAAAAAATCAGGACTTGTGTGCTGTGAGATCACTACGGAAGCAGCAGTAGCACATGGTCCGGCCATGCAGGGGCTCTTCACTCTCAGCAGAGAATGCTGCTGCCACTCAAAGTCACCAGGGGCTGGAAGAGCTCCCGCTGAGACCCACGGCATCCGACAACACACATGCTCAGAACACGGAAACCTGCATTTTCAGGAGAGGGAGAGACAAACCTTTTGTTTAGCTAATTGGCACGTCAGAGTGTGGGATACATGCGCTCCTGGAAGAAAGGAGTCAGGTGTCTGGGGCTCAAAATCCTCAGTGCAGGGGATCAGAAGAAGGTCTCAGAAGCAGCTGTTTTTATTGAGGGTGTTCATGTTACTTTTTGCATTGGAAAAAAATAATTGAAATTGTGCTGATTGGGAAAAAGTTGGTTAGAAGGTTTAAAAGGAACTATGTACACAGTGTATCTAACAATAATAATTATTATGAAAGGCAAGCACTCAAGGTGATGAAGCTGTTCAGGTCAGGTTAACTATAGTGTTCTCAGCACCACCTTCCAAGGTATAACTGGGGAACAATTTCTCATGCACAGATCTGAAGGACTGAATAATAAGGAATAGTGGGTAATCACCACCTGGGGAAAGAGTGGGAACTGAGGCAACAGATGTAAAAGTTTAGCAGGTGCCTGGCACATGGGAGGAGAGTCAGTGGGTCAGTGTTCTATATGCCTGGGGCCAGGTAAGGGTTGAGCGCCACAGGCTGTCCTTGCTACTCCCCGGGGAAAGGTGAGAAGGCCTGAGAATGCAAGCTAACTGCCTTCACTCACTCCCAGGCCTTACTGTCCCAGAGTGGCCAAGCCCACCCTTGAAACAACCAGCTGCCAGGGCCCCTGGGGCAGCAGGACAGAGGCCTCCCCGCCCCACCTGTGAAAAGCCATGCCACACCTGACCACTAGGAGGCGGAATCACATTATCCAACCCACTTACCAGCTCACTCTGGTGTCTGAGCAACTTTTTAAAATAAGAATCTGTTGTGTCCAGTAGTAACCCAGGACCTTGGTTCATAGGGATTAAGGGAAAAAAAAAAAAAAAAAAGCTTGTTTCTGAATTCTGGCTCTGCCACTTATTATTCGTGGGACCTGGGGAAGTCACAGGCTTTTCGAGCCTAGGTTACCTCATCTGTAAAATGGGGGCAGCAGCAACCGCCCCTCAGCGTTGTTGTGAGGATTCGAGATGATGTCTGGCACGTAATACGCCCTTGGTAAATAACAGCTGGGGCTTCTCAGGTGGCTCAGTGGTAAAGAATTTGTCTGCCAGTGCAGGAGATGTGAGTTCAATCCCTGGTCGGGAAGATTCCCCTGGAGAAGGGAATGGCTACCTACTCCAGTATTCTTGCCTGGGAAATCCCATGGACAGAGGAGCCTGGAGGGCTACAATCCATGGAGTCAGTCACAAAGAGTCAGAAATGAAATGGCAGCTCCTCTATGTCCTTAAAAGTCACTAGAATCTGCCTGCCCACACACACTGGAGCAGATAAAATCCAGTTTGGGCAGCTCAAGGGTAACAGAGTTGGAAACCTGAACCCTTGTTAGAAGCCCCCAGCTGCTGTCTTTGGAACACACTGAAAGAGATGGAGGGAAGCAGCAGAGAACTCCGTGTGCCAACCATCCAGGCAGGACCCCGCCTGAAGAGTAGCAGTCCCCTCTTTGGAAACCAGAAGAGTGTGCCCTTAATCCTCGTGCTGGGAGAAGACACGAGCATTGTGTTCAGAGGAGGATTCAAGAGTCCTGGATTCTCCAGAGTCCATGAATACCCAAGAGTCCCTCAGGAGTGGAGGAGGGGAGCAGGGAGACCTTTGATGAGAAAGGGTGAGTATAGGTGGCCATGTGGCTGCTTCTCCCCACTAGGGTAGCCCCTGAGGGTGTCCACTCTGGCAGCTGCTACTCTGCTGTCTAACAAGTGTTAGAGGCAGAAGAGACCTCAGGCCCGAAGGTGCCCACAGATGAATTCCATTTGACCTGTGTTTCCAGACTTCCTTGCAGCTAGGGCTCCAGAAGGGGATTTGGAACACAGCCTTGGCACCACTCTGCCTTTCACAACTGTGACTGAATCTTGCTGACACAACCTAAATCACATCCCAAACCTAAACCATGAAGAAATGGGAAGCATAGTGCTTCACAACCTGGTCTCTGAAGGACAGGAGGCCTCTCAGAAGGAGAATGGGGTAGAAAATGAGTGAGCTAGCCCACCCTATCCACCACATGCGTACATGCTCAGTCCCTTCAGTTGTGTCTCATTCTTTGCGACCCTGTGGATTCTAGCCAGCCAGGCTCCTCTGTCCATGGGATTCTCCAGGCAAGAATACTGGAGTGGGTTGCCTTGCCCTCCTCCAGGGGATCTTCCCAACCCAGGGATCAAACCTGTGTCTCTTATGTCTCCTTCATTGGCAGATGGGTTCTTTAGCACCAGTGCCACCTGGGAAGCCCTATCCACCACAGGGGCCAACACTTATGAAATCCAGAGATTTCCGAAAAATCCAGATTTTCAACTTTTCTTGAAAACTTGGAGGACCGGATAGCCATGAACGCTCACGCTCCATTCCCAGTCTGCTGACACTGTTTGGCTGTGCTTCAGGCAGCCATTGTTCTCCTATTCCCCACCAGCCCCTCCTGCTAGGCCCCTGAAGGCAGTGGAGTTTGCAACCCCCACCATGGAGACTGGCTCCCTACTCTGGAGGTTGCTCGGTTTGACCTCTTATCCTACAGATGAAGGAAGTGACACCCAAGTGAAGTGAGACCTCGCTCATAGGTGGCAGAGGGGACCACAGAGCTCCTCCTGTCACCCAAATCCCAGATGCTCTCCTGTTTTCACCACGCTGTTCTACCTTCCTAAGATGTTGTGTCAACCCTGGCTCGTGTCAGGGAGGCTGAAAGCAGCATCTAAGGGATCTACCCTCCCTGTTAAGCTTGGCAGGACTTCTCTTTGGGATGGCCACACCATATCCAAGGGTCCTAAACTTTCAAACAACAGTTAAATTGTGTTCCTCATTCTCTGTTTTAAAAGTCAGGGAAGGGTGTAACATATTCCCCACAAAACGATTAACATTTAATAAAAAGCTTTAATGCCGTGGGGAAAATTAGGCTGGCCAGAATGGCTCATTCCCTGAGGGCTGCAGATGGCCTAGGTAAGACTAAAATTGCTCCTATCTGGAAAGCATCTTTAACTTACCCAAAGCGTTTTCACATGTAGCAGTGCACTGTGATTGTCTTTATTTTATTTTTTATTTTAGAGTTTAAATCGTGTAAGTCTCCTGCGAATGAAATCTGATTTAAAAACCCAGTACATAAAAGAGATCAAAGCAGAGCAGTCTGGGTGAAGCTGGACTAGGGGACTTTGAATCCGACCTCTCCACCTGCAAATTCCCACCAGGAGGCACTGACCTCCAGCCAGGCCAGGGTTTCTCAACATCTCCCTCACTGGTCACAGAATCACCAGGGTTGTTGGGTAAAATACAGATGCCCCAGACTCTTACTGACCAGCTAATTTAGAATCTCTGAGCCCAGGCCAGGCAATCTGCATTTTAACAAGCCCTAGAAAGTGAATTTTTTATGCTCACTGAAGCTGGAGCTAGGTTCTAGGGAACATAGCTTGTAAACTCACTAGTTTTCTTTCTCTTAGTTCCATGACAGGTCAAACAGAAATTGTTTTGATTTTACAGTTGATGTTAGACTTGTCCAAGGTTGCATTTGAGCCCCATGTTCTTCCATCAACATCCTGTGTGTATGCACAGAGCAGGGTAAACACCTATGGGTCACTGTCAATCAAAGGTGGTGGTGGTACCCCCTTCTGAGGCCATCAGTGGACAGGGCCTGTCAGTCACACGGCCCTGGATTTGACTTCTGACTCTGTTTACCAGTCAGGAAGCTTGATTTTAAGGAATAGAAGTATAGATGTAAATGGCCATCGAGAGTGAGGAACACCAGCGTTTAATAAAATGGGAGCTGTTATTACTATTACTCTTCAAGATGGCCTTCCTGCAGAGTGGGCCCCATTCGGGCTGTCACCCTCCTGCATCTCTCTGAGTCAGAGCCTGGGTAAACAGATTAGGTTGTCCCCAGCAGCATAAGGGCTCCACAGGACACCGGGGATCCCACGTGGCACTGCTAACCAGTACGTTCCAGGTCTGGAGCACAGATATTTAGGAGAAAGAGCCATCTCCATGAACCAAAGAAGATTAGTTCTCCTCTGTGGCTTGGGCCTCCGCCCTCCCTCCAGGAGATCTTTGTTTTGTAGATGGTTTATTGCATCTCTCACAGCACCTCTGCCGAGGAGTCTCTGCCCACCTTGAAATGGATTCTCCGAGGAAAGGGGGTCTTTGGATTCCTGAGGCTTCTGCGGGCCCCAGGCGGCAGAGTCAAAGGGACCCAAGCTTTCCCTTAATCCCCTCTGAGAAGGTGGCCTAGGAGAACCCCTGTCCCACCGTGCCTAACAGGATAACCGTGGGAAGCGCTGCCTTCTAGCTAGGGGCAGAGGTCCAAGTCGGTTCACCAGGCCATCTTACAAGGGCATCCCTGCCTGCTCAGAACCGTGCAGACACCTTTCCAGTGAATGCATGTCCCTGTTTGGGAGCCTTGCAAGGTAGTAAGGCTACTTCCCAAGATGTGACCCAGAGGGCAGGTGTCTGCTTCCAAGAAGATGTCTAAGATAGACATGCTCAGAGAGTAGGCCACTGCCGGCATTGAGAGAGATGACCCTGGGCAGGAGGAAGGAAGGCCATCTGGCCATGAGTCAGGGAGGGCTTGATGGGAAGGAGGCGAGGAGTAAGGGAGAGGATCTTGAGCACCGCCTGGTCCACTGTGGAGGAGTGGGGTCAGGGGCACCTCTGTAGCAGGAAGCTGACTGGAGGACTATCACCCATCACCTCTCCATCACCTCTCTGGTCCCCCATCCCACCTGTACCCTCATCAGATCTCCCATGCACCCCTTCTCAGAGCACCTCTACCTTGCCTTTCCTTGTGGACTCAACCCACTCATGAGCTCAGCCTCTGTGTTACACGATGAGCCCCCTCTTACCCCTCCCTGCCCCCACTGAGGTGAAACCCTCTCTTCTCCCTGCTCCTAGCCTGGTACCCTTCCAAGTTAAAACCTGTTGTTTTGGAACTCTTTTTATGTGAGTCTATTGAGGAGATCATCCTAAAGGAATCAGTCCTGGGTGTTCATTGGAAGGACTGATGCTAAAGCTGAAATTCCAATACTTTGGCTGCCTGATGTGAAGAGCTGACTCATTGGAAAAGACCCTGATGCTGGGAAAGATTGAGGGCAGGAGGAGAAGGGGATGACAGAGGATAAGATGGTTGGATGGCATCACCGACTCAATTGACATGAGTTTGGGTAAACTCTGGGAGTTGGTGATGGACAGGGAGGCCTGGCGTGCTGTGGTGCATGGGGTCGCAAAGAGTCGGACACGACTGAGAGACTGAATTGAACTGATTGATCACCCTAGACTGAACCTATTATTACTTATTATTATTGTGGTATTTCTACCACAGACCCTGGCACACAGTAGGAACTTAATACATGTTTGATGTATTGACTGAATTGAAGGATGGAAATAAGCATCTCATAAATATTTCCTGAGTGTTCCTGAGCCTGTGCCAAGTGCTGGGAGTGTATGCAGAAGTGCATTGAACAGACACGGGCCTGCTACCATGAACACTCCCAAGCACAGAAATAAGTGCAAACGTGTGACTTGGGGCAGGTGCTAAAGGTGCCAATGGGAGGTTAAGAGAGTCAAGGATAAGGGGTTTAGTAAGACTATCAGGAGTACCGGAAGGTCCAGGTGTGGGAGGTGGGAAAAGAGGCAGAGGGAAGGGCAGGTGAGGGGGCCCGAGAAGGCAGACCTGGGCCTCCTGGAAGAGCTAAAGAGGACAGAGGTAGCATGAGCAAGAGAGAGAGGCATGGAAGGGCCAGAAAGGCGAGAAGGAGCCAGATCATCAGGGCCTTTGGGAGGACTTTGCCCAGGACAGTTGTGGTTGACACCTGTTGTCCTGGGTGGTTATTAATAGCATCCCCTTTAACCCGCAGAAGTTCCCAGTTTGAATTATAAATTGTAAGCTCACCCTTTTTGCGGGCCACATGAAGAGGTTTATATATATCCTGAGCTTCATGGAAAGTTAATGGAGAGCTTTAAGTGGGGAAATGGCATAATAGTCATTGAATACATGAATGAATGAGGATCAGAAAATCCTTCATAACAGAAACAAACAAACAAACAAAAACACCAAAGCAAACAGAAGATGAGATAAAAGAAAATCTGAGAAGGAAGAGAACAAGCACATAGCTGGGAAAAGCTAGAGGAAAGATCCCAAATATTTCGGCTGGTTGGTTGGCTGGAGTGTTAAGGGGGGGAGGGGGGGGAGGGGATGTGCCAGATAGCACCTTGAAACAAAGAACTAAACAGATTCTAGAAAAGAATAAAACAAGGCATTCTAAAACTGAGCAGCAAGTGGGAAAAACTGGGCCTCACTTAAAAAAAAAATCTTTTTGGCAGCATGTGGGATTTTATTTCCCCAACCAGGGGTCAAACCCGCAGCCCCTGCAGTAGAAGCGGTGAATCTTAACTACTGGACTGCCAGGGAGGTCTCTGGGCTTCACTTTTTATTTGGCTTTGTGGGTGGAAGCTAGGCTTCAGTTCAACCTCATTTTTGAAGATCTTCTCTGAGCTAGGTGCTGTCAGGAAGAAAAGCAAGTGCAAACTCAAGGCCTGATGAAAAAAGTGGAAATTAATATGTATAAATTATTATACACATTATTATATATGGTATAACATTACATATTGTCATTTTGTGAAGTTACTTATGTATGTACATAATTATTGTATGTAACATTGTATGTATTATGTAAATGGAAATAATATCAATCTATGAGAAATGAAATAGAAATAATAGGTCTAGAGGAGAGATGGGAAGCCAGCCATCCTGATGCCTAGGGTAGAGAAGATGTGTGTAGTAGGTTAGAGAAAAGTTGGGGAGGTGCATAAAAGTGATTTGAGGGGATAAAGGCTGATCTTGAAGGAAGGGTGGGTGGGGAGGAGGGTGGAAGTATTCCAGAGGAGAGCTGTGATGTGGTTAAAAGCTCTCAGATTGGAAAACATTATAGTTTTAGCCTACATTTATTGAACACTTCCTATCTTCTGGACTTATTCTAAGTGCTTTATAAATATCAATGTTAGTCACGCAGTCATATCTGACTCTTTGCAACCCCATGCACAATAGCCCACCAGGCTCCTCTGTCCATGGGATTTTCCAGGCAAGAATCTGGAGTGGGTTACCATTTCCTCCTCCAGGGGATCTTCCCAACCCAGAGACTGAACCCAGGTCTCCTGTGTTGCAGGCAGATTCTTTACCATCTGAGCCACCAGGGAAGCCCTTACAAATGTCAATCAGTATATTTCATTCTCATCATTGCTATATGGAGTAGGTGCATTTTGTTCCCACTTTACAGGCGAGGAAACTTAGGCATTAGTGTTGCTGTGCCTAGTCAGCCTTCCTTTCCCTCTCCCTGACCTGCCCTTTACCACCTAAGAGGATCCTCCAAGGTCTTGAAGGCAAAGGCAGTGTGGAGTTTCAGAATTTTTAGGAGATGTAAACATTTGTGAAGGAGACCACTTATATGGTCAGGCGACACTGATTTTTGTCACGTAAGTCTGTGTAAACATATTCTATTATCATTCGTGCCAGCATTGCTTTTTTTAATTCTAAAATATTTTATTTTTATGTAGCTAATAACCAAAATATGATATAGTATTTCAGTAGCAAAATCAATATAAAAATAATGGTTGTTTTCCTACCAGCAAGATGGTTAGGACACAGTCACAAGGCAATAATATTGCCTGCATTCCTGGGCAGCGTCATGGCATGAGTGTTGGCAAATGCTACAGACTATAACCATCATTATTTTACCCGCCTGGCAATCAAACCCCAGCCAGGTTAGCAGCAACCTAGGATTTAACCCAGGTAATTCTGACCCCAGAACCTGAACTAGCTACTGTTGTTCTGCTGCTGTCGTTTAGTCGGCAAGTCGTGTCTGACTCTTTGCAACACCATGGACTTCAGCATGTCAGGTTTCCCTGTCTTTCTCTATGTCCTAGAGTTTGCTCAAACTCGTGTCCATTGACGGTGAAGGCAATGGCACCCCACTCCAGTACTGTTGCCTGGAAAATCCCATGGACGGAGGAGCCTGGTAGGCTGAAGTCCATGGGGTCGCTAGGAATCAGACACAACTGACCGACTTCACTTTCACTTTTCATTGTCATGCATTGGAGAAGGAAATGGCAACCCACTCCAGTGTTCTTGCCTGGAGAATCCCAGGGACGGGGGGGCCTGGTGGGCTGCCGTCTATGGGGTCACGCAGAGTCAGACATGACTGAAGTGATTTAGCAAGCAAGCATGTCCATTGTGTCATCAGTTCTTTGGCTCTCAGAATTCTTGATGCTTGCAACTTGTTCTATTGTTCTATGGTTAAGACAGTGAGTTATTAGAGTTTCAACTATTCCCAGTTATTTAGAATCATTATTTTTTCTTTTAAGCAAACCAAGACGCTTTATGTTGGTGAGGGTGGTGGCTACTCTGTATTGTACTTGGAAAATCCAGTCTTGAAACCTGTATCTGTGGGAACGCTTGGCTCTGTGAAGTTATATGGGCATGGATTCAAATCCTGACTTGCTAGTTCTATGATGTCTGGCAAGCCACTCATACTCTTTGTTTCTCAGTCTTTGCATCTATAAAATGGGTACAGCAATACCCTTTGCTGGATTATAGATAGGATTTGACATAATGAATATAGCATACTGGAATGTGGCAGCATCTCCATAAATAGCAGACATTGCTATTATAAGCAGTATCTAGAGAATTTCTGCAAAAATTTACCAAGTCCCTCCTCCTCTTTTGAAGTGGCAAGTCTGCCACACAGCCAGTTATTATCACTGTGAGGCAGTCTGTAGAGGAGACCACCCTCATCTTCTCTGTTGAAGGGTTCCTTCTCCTCTGGAAAACAACTGGCTGCTTGAGCCAGAGGCGGGCAAGACCATCATCTTCCACAATTTGTCATCAGACTTGATGGATAGTATTCCCAAGTTAATGCCATAAATGCTGTTTGGAAATTACAAGTCCATACTGCTGGTGGTCCAGCCAAAAAAAGAATTAATTTATAATCATGAATATAAATTTCAAAGATAGTATTATTGTCATTCAGGGTTTGAGTTATGGTACATATGGGGAGTGGCTTGTAGAATAGAAAACTATGTCGCTATAACTCAGTGTAATTCCAACGACAATAGTTATATCTATCACTTTGTTATAAATCAATCGATATCCTGTATTAAGTGAACAGTCCTCGCCTCCTCAGCTGCACAGAGGGGAGTGGCAGGGAGGCCTCAGAGCTTTGTTTAAGGTATTGCCAGCCATGCTGACTCATGCTGACAGGAAGGCAGAAAAGAGATGCTTCAGAAATTCTTGCATGAACTCCAAATGCCTTGGTCCACCGGACAATGTGGCCAGATCTATAAACATTTTACAAAATGAATGACGTACCCAAGGGTTTAAAGATATGCCTTTTGCTTGCATTTTGTCTAAAAGAACTACGTTTTCAGAACTGGGAATTATTTACTAATTGCAGACAGGATTCTGACTGAAACAGCATCAATCCCAGAAGAGCCAGTGTGCATTTGAAGGCCTCTCTAAATGCCATGAATCAGGCAGTATATCTTTCCTGTTAATCTATATTGGTTCCCTCCCAAAGGCAATTGACCCTGGGGAAAGGTAAAACAGAAAGAATCTGAGCACCACTGAGCTAGCATATAACTGGCTTTGAAAGTGCACTGCTGGGGAGAAGAATGCCGAAATATCACAGGGAGCAGTAGCTTGAGGAGAAAAGAAGATGGTTTGAAGTCAGTGGAAAGTAATTTTGCCAAGTGCAGAGTTATCTAGTTAACCTATTGTTCAACATAATGAAAAAGCAGGGCTATTCGGGAGTGTGTTACAGTGTGTAGTTTGTCAATTACCCAATCAGGGGGCATTGTTCATTCAGCCAGGATGGAGGGCATTACCCATACTATTTTATTACTATTAGGCCTTAACTTGGCATATTTTTATAGAGACTATAGGGTGTTTAATAGCCATGCAAAACTAAGACTTTCTTCATCCTTTTTGGCCTAAGTCCATTGTCACTGGGCTGCATTAGCTTTTGTCCCTGCAATTAGAGTGTTATAATATGCAGTACTTAGACTTAAATTGATGAGGAGTAAGTGTTGTAAGAATTGTGGTGGTCCCTCAGTTTAAAAAATGGTCAGAACAGATAGAATAGGGTGTAAGAAAACAGCCTAAGAGGCTATGGCAGCTGCTGACCAAAAAATCTAGAGGGCATCTTACCCTCTGTGTAAAAAATCTGCATTTTCAGTGTTCTGTATATACCTGAAAATCTCCTTCATCCCCAAGACGTCTCTGCATTTAAAGAGAGTAGATTGGAAAAGCCTTTTAGGAAAAGCTGTGTTAAATCATGTTAGCACAAAAGAGACTTAAAATCATCTTTATTTTAAAATGTAATTTAAAATTTTTTATTTTCAATTTAGGAAGTTCTTATGAAGGTTGGTCAACCATCTCACTTACAAATATCACTCCAGAGCATACTTAATGTATGACTACTGTTAATTATTGGAAGTCCTACAAGCTGTTTTAAATTTAGAAATGTATGTATTCTGAGTTCTTCTTTTTTGAAGAATGTAGTACGAATTTCCGTAATAAAACATTTCTCCCCTTGTACCAGAGGTAAGCTGTTCAGTGGCGTCAAATATTTTTTGACTTTGATAAAAATGTACTGAGGGTCAAGATCATCTCTTAATAGTTCACACTTCTATTTAATAACTTGCCTCAGTGTCAAAAGACACCCCCATCCTATCGCAGTTCCAGGAAGTATTATGCACTGCCGTCTACCTCGGGATGCTCATCAGCCATGTCCATGTTATTCCATATTCGGTCCATTCCAGAGAAAGGCTAAAGGAGACAGAGGGTACAGATCTTGTTAGGTGCAGCCTCTGACACTATCACTATCAATTGTCTTTTGCTGGGGATGATCATCACCTCAATTATCTAGTGTCCAGCCTACCTGATAGGTTTTTGCAAACTATAACTCTTCTGTCGATGAGCATGGAATAATGACAGCCAGGGGCAAATGGACAGAATACAAAAGAGATAAACCTAGAAGTAAAATACATACGTCTATCTCTGCATATAGACATACAATATGCTGTTGGTACCAAGTGATTCAACATAAAATATAGCAAGTGGTTTCTTTGCAGGCTTGTTGAGATTATGCTAATATGCTAAGTAAATTAGATAGAGCTGTTGGCTCAAATATTTTTCCCATTTTATCATTTCAATGGAAATATGCTAAATATTTAAAAATATTGCAATATGCCAAATGAACATAAATATATAGAATTTTTCTCAAATCATTGCATTTGGAATTTATAGTAAAAACAATTTCAAAGTTAAATAGGGACCCTTTATTTAAGGGAAGATATATTTTCCTAAATGATTCCAATTGAAATTCAATTTCAAATTGAAATCATGAATCAAGGAGAAAAGTAAAATACACTGGTAAAGTATGCCGAGGCATCACAGCAGTACATATTTTTAGCTATACACAGTTCCACACAACATGAGAAAATAGATTTTAGCACACTATTAATTGAAGTTTTGCCAGTGTGTGGTTCAGGAGGTTAATTTGAAAAGAATATGTTAACAATATATTTATAGCATTTAAATAAATTAAAATTACACTTCACACATCAATAACACAGCTGTTAAATAATATTTTTATTCTATGTAAATCTCATCCATTCATCTCAGTTGTATAATAAATGACCATAATTACTGAGCTTCATTGGGAGGAAGGTCATTGGTAATCCTGTAATTCCTCATTGGTGTAAAGAGAGAAAACAGAACTGTTTGTGATGAATGTATTCAACCTTTTGCATACTTTGGTACTTCGAACTATGCATTAAAATGCAGCCAGAAATTAAGTTCTTCACTTTCACAGCATTTTTAATCTGCTGTGTTGATTTTTTTTTTTTTTTCAATAAAGCCTTCTTGAAGTGCTTCCTTGGTTGTTTCTTTTTCGCTGCAGATGTGCGTGTGTGTATGTATATACCAAAGAGCATGCCACCAAATTCAGGCTGTCCTATGTTACATAAATTCAGCTTCATAAATCCAGGAAATCTTTTCTGTAAAAGTTTCCTTAATTTTCACTGATTCATTTTACTTCTAAAAGGAAGCATGATTTTCATGTTCCCCTCAAGCTGCGGGGTTCTAACCATGAATTCAAATTCCCAACCTGGTTTCTTAGAAGAGCTCTTACCTCTGCATCTCTCTATTTTCAGGTCACCTGGCAACTTTTTTTCCTTTGAAGAATCTTTAGCTATAACTTGGAAGAGCTTTAGTTGTAACCTCGTTCTCATTCTCCTTTAATGTGAGGATGAAACCCGTTTTTCCTGGAGGGACTAAAGATATGTAGAAGTGAATGTGAATGCTAAAAGTAATGGACCAATGATAAATAAATTACAGAGAAGGTAATGAATTAAGGCATTAACAAAGATAGCTATGGTTTAAATTGTCTGTATCCCCTGCTTCCTTCTAACCCTAGAGACCAGGTACATTTTCTGTCCTTTCCTGGAGAGACAATGCTTGGGTTTTGCATATGTAAAGTTTAAAAATAAAATAAAATTTAAAAAAAAAATTAAAAAAAAAAAAAAGGAAATAAGGACAAATCACTGTTAATTCCTAAATGAGAAAAATATCAAAGTGAGTAGGATTCCCTATGTGTGCCAAAAGGGCTTATAATTGAAAGGTCTTCGGAAAAAAGGGTTCTAGGCAAAGGGAATTCCTTTTAATGAAACTTGGATTTAGTCCCATTATTCTAACAAAGTGTAATCAATTGGTGCCGACAATCCAAAGGTCTAGTTCAACCTCCGATTAGATCTTGGTTGTTTTTAAAATGATGGGCATGAGGAAGGGAAACATGAGTTAATAGGCTTTTAGGTCAGTGATCCACACAACCTGAAGCGAGCTGGGATTTTTGAAGGAGGGCAATTTGGAAGCTGTCTTAGCATAAATCTAAAGCAAGGCTCTGACTGTCAGGGGGGAGTCAGGCCCTCAGCATTCCCCAAGACATGCTTTGAGCCGATTCTACTCTTAATCCAATTTACTCAGCCGAATAAGTCCCACTGCTTCAGCTTGCCAACAAATTAAAATCCAGCTTCATAAAAACACCTTGAATTTGGAAGGTATTGGCTGGCCCACTAGACTTGAAACTTCATTTATTCTGGCTAACTTCTCAATTATCTTCCCAGCAGTGGAGATGTGTAAAAGTGCAAAAATCAATAGGGTTCTATTCCCATTCTATTGGAAAGGGAAAAATTAATGAGATAGGACACTCTCTTAATCAGAAATAAATGTTTTAATTCAGATAATGACATAGTTTTCCCTCGCTGAAGGATGACAAATGCTGGGCTGCGCCCCCAGCAGAAGCCGTTTCAATTTTATTGTAAATATAAAAGGTATTGATCGGTGAGATGTACAAACCCCATTGCTTACAAAAGCCATTCAGGGGGACTGGGAAAACTATTAAGCACTGGGTCAGAAATCAATAAACAACACTGAAATGTAGCAGAGGTCGCCCTAGGCTTTGTGGCATCTTTGAAACCCAAGTGGCAGCAATAGTGACAGAAACGTCTCTTGTGGAGCAATGATGGGGATGAAGAGGGTCAGATGTTTAATCTCTTCTGTGGTTTGACAGGTCCTGGGAACAGAACTAATGCAGTCTTTCATGGCTGTCTTTGATTTAAATACATGCTGATCCATCCCCTTGCTGACAACTGTATTTATTGGCTTTGGGGGAGCCCACTCTCATTGGCAGGGAAGAGATAGGGTGTATTTGGAAGTCAGAGCCCTTGTGTTTATGCAAATCAGCCACACCTTGATTCACCCTCTCTCTCCTCACGGGAAAAAAACAAACGTACACCAAAACTTCTTTTAAACACACCGATAGATGGGGGTACAGTCTGCGAGACTGAACCTCACATTAGAGCAAGTACAGGACAGATGGTAGAGCATGAAGTATTTTTTGTAACAGCTGACTAAATGTAATATTTCTCCTTTTGGGTTTTTAATTTTAATGCTTGCTTTAAATTCAAATGTAGTTTAGGCTTCCCTTTTCTGAAGTCCTTTATCATGGGTTAATATATTCAACAGTCTCCAGAACACCCTCCTTTCACACAAGTTATCTGGGGGCAAAGAGATTATAATTTATAATTATCTTCTTCCCAACCCACCCCTCCTGCACCCACTGCACTGGGGAGTGCACAAGTAGTTTTGAAGCTAGAAGATTAAGCCAGATTAGGGATCGTCCTCCTGATTTGACTGCCGTTGGCTTGAATCTTTAAATGACATCAAGATAGTCATTGAACTAAAACACACATTTTATTGCTGAAAATTCTAGCCAAGAAATACCCAGAGTGAAGAAATATTACATAAGGAAAGAGGTTCCACGCATGTATGTGGAATCCAATTTTTCTAATAAGACATTGATTTGAAAGGTTTAAAGCTGAGTATTGAAACTTTTAACAACATCATTTCAGAAGCAGAGAGACAAAGCCTTCCCTCCCCCAAAATGCCAGAGCGACGCCTCCTCTTACTCTGCTCCCCTCTTGACATGGGTATGATTATGAGATTGGTGAGGGTCAGGCTGCCCATCAGTAGGTGAAGTGTTCAGCTGCTGAGGATTTGAGTTTCATCTCACCTCAGATATTATGTCAGTTTCATGTCATTTTCATCCCTGAGAATGATTTGAGAGCACTCCTTGTCCCCTGTTATTGCGGTCACTTGACCTCAGATGTAACTTCTGTCGAATACCATCATTTTAACAAAGTTGAGGAGCTGCGCATCCCTAGCCAGAGCTGACCTTTCCAGCCTGCCGCTCCCCAGTTGGCTCCGACGGCAGATTTTACTGCCCCCTCCATTCCCAACAAATGAATGTTAAGGCCTCAATGAATTGGTTCACATGGAAAGTTATAGTTTTTCATTGCCATGAGCATTTTTAAAATTGGATCCCCCCCTCTTTGTATTTGGCCTGTTGTACTGGTATTTTTCTTTTTGCATTTGGATGCTCAAACACAGAAAACTACTTTCTGCTGAAAAACAATATTCTGACCCCCCAATGGCAATTCTGCAATTGTTGCCTAAAACAGAGATGACATGCCATGAGTTCTTGTCAGGATACATATTCCCTATTCCCTCAGTTCCTTGTTCTTCTGTGCCTTGTCTCATGTCCTAGCATTTCTAAGTTTTCCTTAAATTTACAAGAAGAAAAGTAATTGGGTCATCGTGATTTTTGAAAGCTCTCAAATTAGAATGTGTGTGCTAAGTTGATTCAGTTGTGCCCAACTCTTTTCGACCCTATGGACTGTAACCCACCAAGCTCATCTGTCCATGGAATTCTCCAGGCCAGAATACTGGAATGGGTTGCCATTTTCTTCTCCATGGGATCCTCCCAACCCGGGGACTGAACTCACATCTCTGGCATCTCCTGCATTGGCAGGTGGGTTCTTTATCAGGAGCACCACCTGGGAAGTCCTGTGACTTTCTGTACATACTGTCAATTGATTTGATGAAGAGATTGAGATTGAGAGTGTGTGTGTGTGTGTGTGTGTGTGTGTGTGTGTATGAGAGAGCGTGTGTACTGGGGAAAGACAGTTGAGAATAGTCCCCTCTGGAGCCAATAGAATAGACTGTCAAATTACCTTCCACTCCTTCAGGAGTCACTGTGTCTCATGTATCTGACTGCCCCACTTCTTGTGTAGAGAGCTCCACCTGAGATGGTGTTCGCTCCTTTGGGAAGGCAGTATGGTGGGACAGAAAGAACACTGGCTTTGGATTCAGAAACCTGGGCTCAAATTCCACTCCCAAACCATCTAGTTGTTTTATTTTGAGAAAATTACTTAACTTCCCTGAGCCTCTGTTTCTTCATCTGTAAAATGGGCACACTTCTCACCTCTGAGGGATGCTATGAGAATGAAAAGACAGTGTATATGAGGCAGTGCCTGGGACATTGTAGGTACTTAACAAATCTTAGGATTGATATTGGCACAATGAGAAACAGAAACCGCAGCACTGGATATTATTTTTGTTCCTTCACACTTTATCTTTCTAAGAAGATAACTTAGGAGTTAGTATTAGCCATCTAGAAATTTCTTTAAGTGGATTTCTGGATGCCAGTTGGGAAGGGTGGGATGAAGCACTGGAGGCAGAAGAACTGGTTTGTAAACTGTAAAGCACAGTTTAAGGAAATTGGGTGGGTTTGGACCACCACTGGCATTTGATCAAGGTCAGGGGCAAGGCCAGAGGATGGGGCAGTGGCCACATGCTGAAGGGTCTCCAGGTTCCTGCTAAGAAAATGAGAATCTATCCAGCAAGCAGTAGGGATAGGAGTCCGGTAGTTACCTGCATTTAAGACTTTCCCACCAACTTCTATTCCCTATTTTTATATCATGCATTAATAAATTGTTTGATATTATCACATTTCTATAGTAGGTCTGAGAACATGTGTACAGTATGAACTGTTATTAAAATGGAGAAAATTTGCACAAAAGCAACAACATAATTTTAGTATTCCTGTTTTTTTATATAAAGTTATATTTTAAATTTCATGGAATCATAAAGTAGAATGCTAGAGATGCAAACTAATCAACACCATTAGTTTCTGATGAAGAAACCGAGACCCAAGAAGTTCACCTTGCCCAAGTACACAACAGAAACCTTTATAGCTAGTCTTCTTTATGCACTTGTTCTGTTTCAGACATTGTGCTGGGCCCTGCATCTACACTGCCCTTTATACTTAACAACAGTCTGCACAAAAGAGATCATATCAAACTATTATATAGATAAGTAAACCTAGGTTCAGATGCCTTGAGAGCACACAGCTAATTAATGATTAAAATTCACTTTTTGTTGTTGTTGTTTAATCTCTAAATTGTGTCCAACTCTTTGACCACATGGTCTATAGCCTACCAGGCTCCTCTGTCCATGGGATTCCCCAGGTAAGAATATTGGAGTGAGCTGTCATCTCCTGCTCCAGGAGATCTTCCCGACCCAGGGATTGAACCCGCATCTCCTGTGTCTCCTGAATTGAGGATTCTTTACTCATTGAACCACCTGGGAAGCCCCAAATTCACTTTTACCTGGATCCAACGTGTGAGCTCTTCTCAGTGTCCCACATGGCAACAGAACAGGACCTAGAGCCAGGGCGTCTTCCTCTCAGCCACGTTTGGCAGCTGTCAAGCTTCTCTCAAGTCTATTCCCAATTTAAGCCAGGCCAGCACTGAACCGGTTTCCTCATGTTGGTCCACAAAGAATTGCTTTTATAGTTTTCTCCTTTTGGGCGGATGTTGATGTTGTGAGTTTCTACTAAGGAATAGTTTTGTGCAGAATGCATTTTTTTGTGTGGAGATTTTATTGACGTGTTTTATTTCATCACAGAGTGCCCTCATTATGAGGAACCCCGGGAGAAATCCCTGCCTGGTCCCAGGTCAGAATTAACTGAGTTTTACTAAGTATTTGGCCTGTGAGCACGTTGTATCATGGATGCTGTAAATTGTATGGTTGATCAGGGTTCCCTTTTGTGCTGGTTGTAGAACACTCAGATCCAAATGTGAATGCCACACAAAGGATGCAGGGCTTTCAGTCTGCATTGCTATGTTATAGTCTCCTTCCTGGCTTGGTTTTGGATTCCAAACCCTACTTCTCTTTTCTCATCTATTTATAGTTTATTTTCCCCTGACCTAATTTATGTAATCTTAGAAGAAACCTTCACTTGTTTTCAGAAACAGATGATATATGTTACTAAATAAACAGAAAGTTTAACTTCACATTGAAGCTCCAAACCTTTTCATTAAACTGGTGGCAGACTTTACCTGCACGATATCCCTCCCAGTCCTGGCATAAGAAGGAAGAAGCTTAGAAGGTATAAACTTCTTACACAGAGCAATCACCCTGGGAACACTGCAGGGCCCAGGTGGGGACGTGCAAGAGATGGAACGGTTCCCCACTGTCCCGTCCAAATGAACTAGGATGCTGTATCCATCCTACCTAATTAAGGAGTGCTTGAAAGCAGGGCCTTTTTCTTGATTTACAAACCCTCCTCATCATCATTTATAGTGCACTGATATGTGAAGGCAGGGAGGAGAGACACTTAAGGGAAGATGGGTATTTCCTTAGATGACATTGGTGGGGGCAAATGTCACCTTCACACAAGCACCTCCGCTCAGATGGCTTGTTAAGAGTTTGGCAGCTGCGGATGGAACACGCTGTACTTATTGACAAGGCGCTGAGCTATTATCCATACTGGTACAGGAATTCAAGGACGGGACACAGATCAAGTGAGCCCATCTTCAACACTTGCTAAAAGACAGTCCTGCTGGTGGTTTACATGCATATGAAACTAGGGAAACACAATTTCATTCACGCATTTATTTATATATTCTTTCATTCACTCATTCATTTTGACAAACTCTGCTAATTGAGTTCTTTGCTGGACTCGAAAGATAAAAGAAGGAGCAAATAGACATGGTCCCTGCTCTCAAGCAAGCTATTTTGGATAGATACAGAGATGTAGCTATCTGAAAGAAAAAAAATCCAGAAACATAAAAAAGAAAAATTTTGTCTTTTTTTTTTTTTAAAGGGGGGAGGTAAAAATTTTGAAATCCAGTTGCCCTATCTTCCATTGGCTTAAAGATGTTTTTTTGAGGTGTCGTGGAGGGGTACTTTCTCTGTGGGGTAGAGAAACCATGAGTAGTATCTAGAAGTGAGAAAGAAACTATCTTTTCCCACATAGGTCCCATGCTCCCTGGCTGAGAGGGATAAAAAAAGAGGGTCAGCCTTCTCCTGGGTCTTAATGGAACTTCCAGATCATTGCAGTGTCATTCTCTCATCAATATTTAAAGTCTTGGTAGTTGGTCTCCTAACACTCTTGGCAGAAGACCTCCGGAAATCACTGACTTTAGAGAAATACCTGCCACTGGCCACTTAGTTTTAACCATTTCATCCATCCTCCTCAAGGAATCCATTCCCGAAACATTGACTGTCACAACTATTAATATCATTATTCCCCAACTTGACCTTCTCAATCCCCCTCTGCACCATATATCAGCATATGTGTCATATATGCCAAACGAGACCCAAAGACACTGGTGCAACTCTGCCCTCCTTCAGGGTGGGCTCCTAGTTCTGATTACATCCTCCTTACCTGTTCGGGTGGGTTGAATGATGGCCCCCAAAAGATGTATGTACACAAACGTGTGAATGCAAGTCTCTTTAGGTAGTCTTTGCACATGCAATTAATTTAAGGATCTTGAAATGAGATAATCCTAGATTATCAGGTGTAGCCTAAATCCAATGACAAGTATCCCTAATAAGAGAAAGGTAGAGGTAGATTTGGGACACACAGAGGAGAGGGTCACGTGAAGACAGAGAGAGACTGGAGTTATGCAGCCACAAACCACGGCATGCCCAGAGCCACCAGCAGGTCGAAGAGGCAAGGGTTCACCCCTAGGGCCTTTGGAAGGTGCACATCTCTGCCTATACCTTGATTTCAGACTTCTGGCCTCCAGGTCTGGGAGAGAATGAACTTCTATTTGTTTTAAGTCAGGTTTGGAGTAATTTGTGAAGGCAGCCTTGGGAAACAAGCTCTCCTGTCATTTCCCTTGACTTCTCCAAAATCTCACTTAAGCCAAAGCCTTCAGAACCTCCTTTTTTACCCATTTCATTCTGTTGACTCTGCTCCCATCCCCACCTAGCCCTCACTATCCAGCCTAGACACCTAACCTTGCCCACACTCCAGATTCTCATTCCTGTTTCAAACAGGTGTCAACCCCAAACCCAGGTCACCAGCCCTCCTTGTCTCCCTCGGTTCTTGCCGTCCTGCTAGACAGACAAATGAAGGTTTAGCACCCCAAAGTTCATATTATCAAAATTCAACTTGTTTTCCAGGATTAAGAATATTTCCCCTTCCTATGTTCCAATCAGAAGCTCTCTGGTTTAATCTTATATGAGAAGACTTAGCCTACCTGGTGCAAGTTCTTGAACATTTCCCAAACCCTACATCAAAATATCTCTCATGCTTGGCTTTGTTCTCAGTGGAGTTTTCTCTCAATTGAAAAGAACCATTCACTTGACCCTGATGGCCCATTTATTCACTATTTTGTGTGTTTCCTTCCTTCATTGTAGAATTTCTCAGATGAGTGATTAATGTCAACTACCTCTATTTTTATCTTTACCCATAGCT
Source organism: Bubalus bubalis (assembly GCF_019923935.1). NCBI lineage: Eukaryota > Metazoa > Chordata > Mammalia > Artiodactyla > Bovidae > Bubalus > Bubalus bubalis. Next base: position 82,279,015 of record NC_059162.1, on the reverse strand, counting down.
TTCCAAACGTTCTACAATCTGGATTTTTCTTTACTGATAGCTCTCTCTGATTTGTGGCTGAAAAAAATTTACCTTTTCTTATCCTGATTAACAAAACAAAACAAAACATTTCAGGTAATTCTGTTGCTCTTCTCAACTCTCCACAAATGACTTTGGGATATTGCACTATACTGAGTCAACCGTCTTCTCTCCTACCTCTCTGTTCCCTTATTTGTTGGCTTCTCCTTCTCCTCACGTTTCCAAGGTTATTTCATTAAACTTCTCCTCTTATCTCTTATACAATTCCTCAGAAAGCCACATTTTATGATTACAGTTATCACATCACTACTTCTTATTCCTAAATTTTGATCCTGTTCTTTCCTCACACCCAGTTCTGGTCCATGTCATTGCCACCTGGATATTTTTTGAATGAATGTCTCACTACTAAATCAAACCAACTTGTCCATCTAATTTCCTCCTCCCAGACTTTTCTCTGTCTTCTTCACCCTTGGACTTACTCAGATACCAAGTGCTACCAGCATTTTCAATAAAGTTACGCTCATGTAAGGCGCCTCTCTCTCTCATTTTATTGAGACATAACTGACATTATATTGGCTTCAGGCAGTCCATATAATGATTCAATATTTGTATATATTGCAATATATACAAATAACAATAACTAGACCCAGTCAGTCTGGTTAACATCTGTCACCATACAGAGTCACAGAATTTTTTTTCTTGTGCTGAGAACTTTTAAGATCTACTCTCTTAGCAACTTTCAATTATGCAATATAATATTATAAACTATAATCACCATGCTATACATTATATCTCCTTGCCTTCTTTAGTTTATAACTGGAAGTTTGTATTTCTTGACTTCCTTTACCCACTTTGCCCATCCCCTACCCCATCTTTGGCAACCACCAATCTATTCTCTGTATTATGAGCTTGTTTTGTTTTTTCTTAAAGCTTTCACATATAAGTGAGATAATATAGTATTTGTCTTTCTCTGTCTGACATACTTAACAGAATTCCCCATAGGTCCCTCCATGCTGTTGCAAATATTTAGATTGGTACAAAAGTAATTGCGGTTTTTGCATTGTTGAAATTTGCTATATATGATACTGGAATACATTCTTAAATGTGGTTATGCTATACATCATTTTAATGTGCATTTCTCACTTTATTTTTTTGGCTAATTACTTGCTGTTTATTTTATATTTATTTTAAACAATGGAAATGATGTTAGGCAAAAAGCAAATTTGACCAATTTTTTTGTTAGAATTCAAAGTGGGTTGTAAAGCAGTGGAGACAACTTGCAACATCAACAACGCATTTGGCCCAGGAACTGCTAACAAATGTACAGCGCGGTGTTAGTTCAAGAAGTTTTGCAAAGGAGACGAGAGCCTTGAAGATGAGGAGCATAGTGGCCAGCCATCAGAAGTTGACAACGATAAACTGAGACCAGTCATTGAAGCTGACCCTATTACAACTACACGAGAAGTTGTTAAAGAACTCAGTGTCAACCGTTCTACAGTCATTCAGCATTTGAAGCAAATTGGAAAGGTGAAAAGGCTTGATAAGTGGGTGCTTCATGAGCTGACTGAAAATTTTCTAAAAAATCGTCATTTTGAAGCTTCCTCTTCTCTTACTCTACACAATATCAACAAACCATTTCTTGATCAGATTGTGATGTGTGACAAAAAGTGGATTTTATATGACAACCAGTGAAAATCACTTCAGTGGTTGGATCGAGAAGAAGCTCCAAAGCACTTCCTGAAGCCGAACTCGCACCATAAAGGGTCCTGGTCACTGTTTGGTGGTCTGCTGCTGGTCTGATACAGCTTTCTGAATTCTGGCGAAACCATTACATCTGAGAATTATGCTCAGCAAATCAATGAAACTGCAATGCTGCAGCTGGCAATGGTCAACAAAAAGAGCCCAGTTCTCCATGACAACATCCAACTCATGTCACACTACCAATGCTTCTAAAGTTGAACAAATTGAGCTATGAAATTTTGCCTCATTCACCATATATACTTGACCTCTCACCAACCAAGAGCATCTAGACAACTTTTTTGTAGGGAAACACTTCCACAACCAGCAAGATGCAGAAAATGCTTTCCAAGGCTTTGTCAAATCCTGAAGCATGGATTTTTGTGCTACAGGAATAAACAAACTTCTCATTAGCAAAAATGTGATGATTGTAATGGTTCCTCCTATTTTGATTAATACAGATGTATTTGTGCCTAGTTATAATGATTTAAAATTCATGATCCAAAACTGCAATTATTTTTTCACCAACCTAATAGCAAGATTTTGTTCTTTTTATGGCTGAATAATATTCCATCATGTATGTGTGTTGCATGTGTGTATACCACATTGTCTTTCTCCATTCTTTTTATATTGAGTGGTATGAGTTCTTTCTGTAGTTTTGATATCAACCCTTATCAGATATATTCTTTGAAAGTATCTTCTCCCATTCACGAGATTGCCTTTTCATTTTGTTGATTATTTCCTTCATTGTGCAAAAGCTTTTGATGTGATGTTATCTCATTTTTTAATTTGCTTTTCTTGTCTTTGCTTCTGGTGTCAAATGCCCCCAAAATATTGCTAAGACCTATGTCAGGGAGTTTATTGCCTAGGTTCTCTTCTAAAAGTTTTATGGTTTCAAGTCTTACATTCAAGTCATTAATCCATTTTGAGTTAGTTTTTGTGTATGGTGTAAGATAGCGGTCTCTTCATGCTTTTCACTTTCACGCATTGGAGAAGGAAATGGCAACTCACTCCAGTATTCTTGCCTGGAGAATCCCAGGGATGGGGGAGCTGGTGGGCTGCCGTCTATGGGGTCGCACAGAGTCGGACACGACTGAAGCAACTTAGCAGCAGCAGCAGTCCAGTTTTTCTAATACCATTTATTGGAGAGATTGTTCTTCCCCCATTTTACATTCTTGGCTCCTTTGTCAGAAGTTAATTGGCCATATATGCATGGGTTTATTTCTTGGCTTTCTATTCTGTCACATTGATCTTTGTGTCTGTTTTTATGCCAGTACCATACTACCTTGATTATCATAGCATTGTAATATAGTTTGCAAAGAGGGCACATGTCGATTCCAGCTTTAGTCTTCTTTCTCAAGATTCTTTGACTATTAGAGGTTTTTTGTGGTTCCATCCAAATTTTAGGATTATTTGTCCTATTTCTGTGAAAAATGTCACTGAAATTTTAATAGGAATTGTACTGAATCTGCAGGTGGCTTTGGGTAGTAAGGATTTCAATAATATTAATTCTTCCAATCTACTAGCACAAAATCCTTCTATTTATTTGTGCCTTCTTAAGTTTCTTTCATCAGTGTCTTATAGTTTTCAGTACACAGGGCCTTTCACCTCCTTGCTTAAATTTAGTCCAGCTATTTTTTTTAATGCAATTGTACACGGGATTGTTTTCTCAATTTCTCTAGTAGTTTGATATTATTATATTAAAATGCAATAGATTTCTGTATTTTGACTGTGCATACTACAACTTTGGGGCTTCCCTGGTAGCTCAGTGGTAAAGAATTTGCCTGCCATTGCAGGAGATGGGGGTTTGATCCCCAGCTTTGGGAAGATTCTCTGAAGGAAGTGGCAACCCACTGCAGTATTCTTGCCTGGAAAATCCCATAGACAGAGGAGCAAGGCAGGCTACAGTCTATGGGGTCACAAAAGAGCTGGACACAACTTAGCAACTAAACAGCAACAACATACTGCAACTTTACTGAACTCATTTATTCGTATGAATCATTTTTTGTTGGAGCTTTTAGAGCGTTCTATATATATAGTACCCTGTCATCTGAAAATAGTGACTGTTTTGTTTCTTCTGTTCTAATTTGGATGCCTTTTTTTTTCCTTGCCTAATTGATCTGGATAAAATTTCAACAGTCAATACTATGCTGAATAAAATTGGCAAAAATAGACATCTTTATCGTGTACCTGATCTTAGAAGAAAAGATTTCAGCTTTTCACTGTTGAGTATGATGTTTTCTGTGAGCTTGTCCTGTATGGCCTTTGTTATCTTGAGGTTTGTTCCCATTGTACTAACCTTGTTGAGAATTTTATCACAAATGAATGTTGGATTTTGTCAAATGCTGTTTCTGCATATATTGAGATCATCCTATGATTCTAATCCTTCATTTTGTGAATGTGGTGTATCATGTTGATTAATTTGCATGTGTCAAACTATCCCTGCATTCCTAGAATAAATCTACTTGATAATAGCATATAATCCTTGTAATGTATTGTTGAATTTGGTTTGTTAATGTTTTGCTGAGAATTTTTGCATCTATGTCCATCAGGGATGTTGTTATTATTTAGTCAATAAGTCGTGTCTGACTCTTTTGTGACACCACGGACTGTAGCCCACCAGGTTCCTCTTTCCCAGGCAAGAATACTGCAGTGGGTTGCCATTTCTTCCTCCAGGGGATCTTCCTTACCCAAGGATTGAACCCATGTCTCCCGCATTGGCAGGTGGATTCTTACCACTGAGCCACCAGAGAAGCTCTCATCAGGGATGCTGGCCTAGAATTTTCTTTTTTTCTTTCTTTTTTGTTGGATATTCTTGTCTGGTTTTGGTATCAGAGTAGTGCTGGCCTTGAAAACTATGTTTGGAAGGATGTCCCCTTCCTCTCTTTTTGGAAAGAGTTTGAGAAGGATTGCTATTAATTTGGTGGATTTCACTAGTGAAGCCACCTGGTCCTAGACTTTTGTTCGTAGGGAGTTTTTACATTGCTGACTCAATCACCTTACTAATAATTGATCTGTTCAGATTTTTTATTTCATCATAATTCAGTCTTGTAAGGTTATATGTTTCTAGGAATTTATCTGTTTCTCCTTGGTTGCCCCATTTGTTGGCATGTAATTGTTTGTTGTACTCTCTTATGATCCTCTGAATTTCTGTGTTATCAACTGTAACATCTCTTTCATTTCTGATTTTATTTATGTGAACTTTCATTTTTCTTAGTGAGTCTAGCTAGATGTTTGTCTATTTTGCTTATCTTTTCGAAGAACCAGGTCTTTGTTTTATTTCCATTTTTAGTTTCTATTTTATTTAGTTCGTCTCTGTTATTTGTAATTTCCTTTCTTCTGCTAATTTTGGGCTTCGTTTTTTTTTTGTTCCTTGAGGTGTAGTTAGGTTGTTTATTTGGATTTTTCTTGTTCCTTGAGGTAGGCATTATCATTATGCACTTCCTTCCTAGAACTGCTTTAGTTGCATCCCATAAGTTTTGGTATATTGTATTTCCATTTTCATATGTCTCGAGGTATTTTTTTAATTTCACTTTTGATTTCTTCATTGACCCATTAGCTATTTAGGAGCATATTGTTTAGTCTACATGTATTTTTGAATTTTCCAGTTTTCTTACTGTAATTGATTTCTAATTTCATACCATTATAGTCTGAAAAGATGCTTGATACTATTTCAGTCTTTCCTACCCACTTCAATATGGTTTACTTCTCATTTGCTCAATGTGAAAGGCCTGATATGCCATTTTAAAGGTTCTTTTCTAGAGGAAATTGTTCCATAGTAGCTATACATTTGCTGTGTCCATGGGAGGAACTGAGTTCCGGATCTTCCTATACCACCATCTTGAATCAGAACCTCTCCTTCGCTCTCTGTTTTTAAAGTTCGTATTTCTGAAAAAATAAAATAAATTTTGTATTTCTGCAAGTCTGTTCCAGATCTTCATCACTAACCCCTTCTCACTATGCATGATGCTGTCTCTATTTAAGTGTGCCCTTCCTCTCCTTCGCCAGTAAGCTGTAACTTCCTCAAGGGTGGACACATCCCTTTCACTTTTGCACCTTTGGTACCAAATGCAGAAGTAATTATGTCCAGGATCAGTAAATAGTGATGGGATGAAGAAGTGAACAGATAGATCGTTCCTTCAACTCCTCATCCCCAGTCCCTCCCTCCTTCAGATATCCTGTGATCCCCTGGATGATACATTCTTAAACCTTTTGTTCTTTTAAAAATCTTGAAAATATTTATCATTCTCTCCATTGAGCATATGAAGAAACTGAAGCTCAGATGGGTTAAAGAACTTACTCAAATTCCCTCAAAAAGAAAATGGCAGAGCCTGAGATTCTGTGCCTTTTCATTTGCTATATGGCTGCCACTTTTAGGACAGTCATGAGAAACTATGTTGGATACAAAATGGCTAAATTGTGCAGAACTTTGACAGCCAGACAAAGAATTTTGGACTTGGCCCAGTTAGAACTAGTCTCTAAACAGAGGACCAGGGCACTTATACATACTTCTTAGGCTTATTTAGAAAATCAAGAGATAAAATATAAGAAACATATAAGACAAAGCCTGACTCACTGCAGGTTCTCTCTCAAAAATGGCAACAGTGTGTTATCTTTAGCTTTTTATTTGTGTATGTCTTTCTTGAAAGCTACTTGAGAGTGCTGGTCATGGCTGAAATTTTTCTCGTTCACGTCTCACCTTTTCCTTTTAAAGAACAGTATTCTTTGTAGTAGCTGAGTGTATGGCCCTAAAGTCTGGCAATGCCTTTGCTACCGTTCCTACCAGCTGTGAGAATGTGGGCAAGTCTCCTGGCCCCTCTGTGCCCCTTTATTTTCCTCACCAGTCACTCGAGCTTAATAGTGACTACCCAGTGGAGTCCTGTCAGGATAGAATGAATTATATATAATATATATGATTCATATATAATGTAGCTTGGTTCCTGCCACAAAGTAATTTTGAACAAATAGTAGTTATTACTCCTCATTATTATCATATTTACTTCTGTGATATTTTTGTTGAGAAATTTCCTTAAGGAATCTGTGTCAGAAGTACTTCCTATGTCTTGAGGAATTGCTGCTTCTTCTAGTCCTGCAAATGGTAACAGATATCTCTGGCCACCAGGGAGATCAAAATCAAACTTGAAGTTTAACCATAGCAGCTTGGTAGAACCCACTGGTTTTTTTTTTAAATATATTTGCTTTCTCCTTTTTTTAGTTCTGTTCCCTACTTCCATCTCTATTTCACTGTTATTGTACACTGCCTCAAATCACTGGGTCTTTAAAGTGTAGCTTTTCACCCCCTTCTTCTACTGGAATCAGCCGCCTTGGCACTGCAGAGCCACAAACAAGCCTGCAGGCTCCTCACCTGGCTGTTCTCATGGCCACCGAGGCCCTTGCTTTTCTAGACTGAAACAGCTCATGGTCCTTCAAGCCTTTCCTACCTAACAGGGTTCCATGGTCCCTGATCAATTCAGTTTAGTCCAGATTTTCTGTGGAATCTGCCTAGTCTGACCCCTGCCTTCCAAAACTGCCCTCCCAGCCTCAGAAGTTGCATGTTTACACTGAGGGCCTCTACCGCCCTGGCCTATAGCTGACGGCACCAGGTAGAACCTGCACAAACAGACCAATCATATTTTCTCTCCCAGATATTTGGAAAGGGAGTTAAGGCCACTAGTTAACTTCTGTGGGTCTTTTGAACTGGGGGTAAATCATCTTGGTGGCCATGGGGACAGCTATCAAGCATAGAAGAGAGGACAAAGAATAAAGTAGTGGAGAGGCGGGCAGAGAGTTGCATGCAGGTGGCCTCGAAAGGGACAGAGACAAAGAGGGTAATTGCTGGTTCTAGACAGCTCTCCAGTTCCTGCTTTCATTCTTCTCTCAATCTTGGCTGCCCTCTTAGAGTCCATAAAATACCCCTGTGACCTTGTAATCAATGTCTTTTTGTTTTAAACCAGTTAGAGTGACTTCTTGTTAAATGTAGAGTCAGCCTCCTCCTTCCTATCTCTCTCCTCTCCTTCCCTCTCCTCCTTTCCTCTCTCTTGTCCTCATCTCTCCTCTCCTTAAGTTTTATGTTCTTATGACCCTATGACTATGCCTTGAGACTATCCACATTTGCCTTGCTTCAGATCAACTCTCTTCAGCCATTTCATCCTGAAGCTCTCCTTCTCTTTTCAAGATGAAAGCCTGGCAAGCATCCCAACCTTGCACTCTATAAGGCAAAAACCTTCCTTCTCTTCTTTCCTTTTGAAATTTCCCTTACTGGCCAGTCACTCAAGCCTGCCATTTGTCATGGTCTCTGGCTTCTGATCCTCCTAAGGGAATTTTAAGATCCCTTAATTTTGTAATCCTTTCTCTTTTCATGGCCTCAAGACCTGCCTTTTCCCTCTTAATCTCAACAGTTTAATTGTCATTTTTATATTTGATTAGGGGAATGTTGTCCTTACTAGACTCGTGATTGCCAGCTTTCTCTACCTTCTGTCAAAATGCTTCCAAAAACTGATACTTCTAAAGGAGACATTACCCAGTCTGTATATGTCCAATGAAGACCCTTATGCTCTATTGATATTTACCCAGCTATTGCCACTTTTAGCTTCTCAGGGAGAATTTGTGTTTTGATGACACTTATGATCAGAATTAGTGTGGAATGGTCACTATGAGCTCCCTTGGAACAACCACCTTCAATGGCCTCCTTTTTCCCTCAGAAGAAAGTTCTAGTTCCTTAGTCTGACAGTCAAAGTTTTCTACATTCTGATCTCTACCAACATTATCTTTCTTACCTTAGCTCCCCCATGGGACCCTTTACTCAAGGCAGACTGTCTATTCACTGTTTCCCAAACTCACCCTGGGCTTTCCAGCCTCTGGGCTCTGCATTCGTTCATTCCTGGGACACACACATTGTACCAGGCACAGGACATCAAACAGTGAACAAGACGCAGTTTGCCAGTGAGCACACTTTCATTCCATGCTGGTCTGCAATGTCTTCTCTCTCCTTCCCCATGCCTTTTATACTAAATTCTACCTATCCATCAAGGTCACACTAAGATCCACCTCTTCCCCGATCACATTTGTCTGAAATGGCTTCTCTGTCTAAAACCACGTTTCTGTGTTTTTATTTGTACTCTGAGGTTAATTATCACTTAACATCTGAATTTGAATCTGCACCCTGGTCTCCTGTGCTAGATATAAGCTCCTTGCGAAACATCTTCTGTTGCTTCATTTGGGCATCCACAGTGGCTCAGATGGTAAAGAATCTGCCTGCAATGCAGGGGACCCAGATTCAATCCCTGCGTTGGGAAGATCCCCTGGAGAAGGGCATAGAGAACTACTCCAGTATTCTTGCCTGGGGATAATCCCATGGACAGAGGAGTCTGGTGGGGTACAGTCCATAGGGTCACAAAGAGCTGGACACGATCCATGCAACTGAGGACGTTGCTTCATTTTACCCCTTGAGGCCTTGCCCAGAGTATTAGCTCAAAAAGTACATTCGATTTATTGTTGCAGTTTAGGTTCACAGTTCCTTATAACAACCACAAATGACTGAATATGCATTTCCCCCTCTGGTTGACTTGCTAGGCTGGCCCAGAAGTTTGTTCAGGTTTTCCATAACATCGTATGGACAAACCCGAATTAACATTTGGGTCAACCCACTATTTCCACTGGTTCAATATTCTCCTTCTTAAAATCACAGGTGCTTTGACATGGATGGACCTGGAAGACATTATGCTAAGGGAAATCAGCCAGTCCCAAAGGACAGATACAGCAGGATTCCTCTTACATAAGGTCCCTAGTGTAGTCAAATTCATAAAGTAGCATGATGGTGGCAGGAGCTGGGGGCAGGAAGGAATGAGGAGTCATTGGTTAATGAAAATGGAGTTTCAGTTTGGAAAGAGGAAAAAGTTCTGGAGATGGATGGTGGTTGATGATCACACAACAACATAAATACACTTGATGCCACTGAGCTGTACACTTGGAAACAGTTAAAATGGTAGTTTCATGTCGCATGCATTTTAAGAAAATTTAAAATAATCAGCTAGGTCCCAAGCTGCAGAAGGCTGTGGTCCATGTCGCCCCACTCTGGATGCCTCTCCCGGCCTCCCATTTCCAGCTCTTGTGGTAGCAGGATAAATACTTGTGGAAGTGAAGTGAACGGCATTGTTGCCTCGAAATTGAGAAGGAAAATTAGAAGTGGACTCTTTGCAAATGCTTTTAACACGTCTCACGTTTCACCTTGCCTCTGTCTCTTCAGGATGTAAGTGGAAAAAAACGTCAGATCTCAAAGCCAACAAGAGAAGGCGTTTTCTGGGCTCAGATGAAGAAATCTACAAAATTAGGAAATGTTTGTGCTATTTCTGGAGGCCCTGGACAGGCTCAGTTCACCTCCAAGTGATTTACCTGTGGCTCTCCGTGATTATTTACTTGGCTCTTCAGTTCAAGACAATCACAGGAATGTACGGCCCATAAATTAGAATAGCTATGAAACACAGACTGCCTTTATGTAGAAACATAACTTTTGCTGGTTTTTTTTTCCAAAGGGAAAATACATTTAATATACAGGCTGAGAGTGATCACTCTGCTCTTACTGCCTCCTTTTTAATATCAGAGTTCAGCATGGATCTCTTGCCTGTCCTAGGTGTTTGCCCTTGTGGCTGACTACGGGCTCAGGAGACAGATATTCTCTCAAATGCTCCTTGACTGAGCCCCACTGGGGAGCACGGAGGCTTCACCTACTATGTCTACCCCATCCCAAACTCTGGCTGTCTCACCGTTTGGGTGGTAGGGCTTTTCACAGCAGGTGAGTGTGGAAGTGGGGTAAACAATTCAGAATACTGGGAGGAGCCTGGATCTGGGGGCTGGGCCCACCAGCTCTGGACCCAGGCCCCGCCACATCCCAGCATTGACTTCATCGCACCCGTCTCTAAAATAGGCTAACTATTCCCCCTGGTTGAGTTATGGAGAGGAATAGAGATAATGAACAGAAGTAGAAGAACCTGACATTCCATAAACAGGAACAAAAATATCAAGATGATAGCTCTGTATTTTGAGGTAAGCAGAGAAGCCTCAAACTGAGGATGGACAATCCATCAGATGAAAGGGAGGGTTGAGACAGGACATTGAAAGTTAGTAAGGGAGGACGAAAGCTGGAGGGTGTCTGGCCAAGTCAGGAGCACAGCCCCACTGATGTAGACAGCAGGTTATCTGCAGGTACTGTGAGGAAGGTCCAAGGGTCTGTCTGAGATTAGGGAGGGCACGGATGAATGAAGAAGCAAGACTTTTAAAGCTAGGAAGTGTGACCTGGTGGCCAGAGGCAGACATCCGGCTTTCACTTTTTCTAGTCCTAACAGGGAGAGCCCATCAGACTCTGGTGCCACACTGCTAGGGTTTGGCTTCTGACCTTGCCCTCCCTCACTAGCTGTGCAACCTTGAGCCAGTTACTTAACCTCACTGAACTTTTAGTTTTTCCTCAGGGTAAATGGAAGTTATAATAATATCTACCTAGCTTTATAAGATTGTTACGACAATTTAATAAAATTAAGATGTGGAAAACTCTTAAATAGTTCCTGACACATGGCACACCAAAAAAGATGCTTGATATTTTTAACATAATTCATTCCTTTAAACAAATTCATTCGACAAATGTGTCCAGACTAGACACTGTGTTAGGCATGGCAAAGCAGCTGTGAAGTGGTTTGCACGGTCCTTGCCCTCATGGAACTGAAAGCTTAGCTTCCAAGGATTTCTTCTTGTTCCTTGCCAACAGCTCAGCCAAGATAAGGTTTTGGTGTTTATTCTCAGATCTGTGATCTGGACTACAGGCCTTTTCTCAGGTTTCATTTATTTCTTAGCATACCTGCTTCTCCTGCAGGTAATTGAGAGTTGTTGGGACATTCTATAAAAAGCTTACTGAATTGAGGGTACTCAATCAATGTTGAATAATAATAAGAGAAATGTATAATGTATAAACAGATTATGTTGGGGTCTTAAACTTTCCTTCATCTCATTAATATATATGGGAGCACATTTCCTCTGCATTGCTGTCCAATGTGGGCTGTCCTCCAGCCAGCAAGGAAGGCCAGGCTCCACTGAGTCCTGCCTGGGGGCTGGAGAGACTTGGGGTGCTGCTCGGTATCCAAGCAGGGACCTTCTTCACAAGTGTCGGCTGTTTCCTTTCACATGAAGAGTTGCCCTTTGCTTACCAGTTATGGTCTACTGGGCTTCCCAGGTGGCTCTTGTGGTAAAGCACCCACCTGCCACTTCAGAAGACGTAAGAGACAAGGGTTCAATCCTCAGTCGGGAAGATCCCCCGGAGGAGGGCACAGTAAACCACTTCAGTATCTTACCTGGAGAATCCCATGGACAGAGAAGCCTGGCGAGTTACGGTCCATAGGGTCGCAAAGAGTCAGACATGACTGAAGTGGCTTACCATCTATCAGGCTTAGAACGGAGCAAGTTCTTCTGTCATTTTGCTTTATCCTTAAAACAACCCTGGGAAGTAGGTTCTTCTGACTTCTCTTGTGTCTTAAGGAACAAAGTCAGAAAGGCATGCCACAATTTGTTCAAGTTTACCCAGTACAGCTAGGGTGGGATTCTAACCCAGGCATAGGCCTACACTACCACATCCCCTTTTAACAAATCTTTCCAGCCTCTAACATACTTGTTGCTCTAGAAAACACAAGGCCATTCTCTTCTGCATAAAATCAGCTGTATATTTTAAGGAAACCCCAAAGCCTTCAGTGCAGAACACCCTGTTCTCTACACAGGAATTCCTATCACGCTTTGCAAATCTCTTATTGACTTGTTTATTTTCAGCACTCTGCTACTGCTGCTGCTGAGTCGCTTCAGTCATGTCCAACTCTGTGCGACCCCAGAGACGGCAGCCCACCAGGCTCCCCCGTCCCTGGGATTCTCCAGGCAAGAACACTGGAGTGGGTTGCCATTTCCTTCTCCAATGCATGAAAGTGAAAAGTGAAAGTGAAGTTGCTCAGTCGTGTCTGACTCTTGGCGACCCCATGGACTGCAGCCTACCAGGCTCCTCTATCCATGGGATTTTCCAGGCAAGAGTACTGGAGTGGGGTGCCATCGCCTTCTCCATTCAGTGACTCTAAGTTCTATCAACTACTGTACCTCAGAGCAATGCTTGGTATGAAACAGATGCTCAATAAATATTTGTGGACTGAGTGAATGAATTTATCTCTAAATTTGTATATCATTTAAAAGATCTATCACAGGAGATGCAAAATAAGTGCTCAATTCTTGTTTGTCCAACATATGTGTGGAATTATGGTTGCTTCATTTAGTGCCTGCATTTTATCATTCTTGCTAGTTAGGTAAAAAACAAAACAAAGAACCACCCAGACAACAGACTAACCACCACTCAGGCTCTTTTTAAAAAAATATAAGAATAAAAAATGAAAGAATGAGTGAAGGAATGCATGCATACCATCATGAATGAGAATAAATGCCTCTAGAACGTTCCTTCAAGCCCCATCTCCATCCTCAGCAGATTTCCTTCCAGCCTGA